>NW_004798217.1:35964-37803 GCF_000002075.1 Aplysia californica | reverse complement strand
TGTGTGTGTGTGTGACACATTGTGTATGGGGTGGGGAGAGGGTAATGATGGTATTGTTTATCTCTCTCTCTCCTTCTCTCTGACACATATACATACACACACACAGACACACAGAAGATTAACATCGACACCACCTACCTTCGTCCATACCCAGGCTGCATGCACTCATTGGCTAAGCTGGGCAGAGATGACTGACAGGCCCGATCCATGTGTGGCCCGCCATCCTGCATGGCTCCGCCCCCAGACGGGTAGCCCCGCCCCTGAGCCACTTGCTCAAGGTCGCTAGAATTTCTCTGATCACTGGATTCCAAGGGAGGGATTCGGTACCCGTGCAACGCCGGGGGAGGGTTGGGGTACGGGTAGGGAGGGGGTGGGCTGTACGGGCAAGCCCCGCCCCCTTGCTGCTGGGAGAAACTGCCCGCCATGCTGGCCTGAGGGGGGTAAGCCCCGCCCACTCCGGCGATCGGGGAGTAGAGCCCGCCCCCGGCCGCCCTCTGGTCGTTGATGTCGGGCAGGCACACCCTCTGGCCGCCCGCCCCGGCTAACGTCACAAAGTTCTCTGGGTGGGCCGCGGGGTGGTGGTGAAGGTGAGGGTTGTACGACGACGACGACGACAAAGGTGGTGGTGGTGGTGGTGCCGAGGAGGAGGTGGACATTGCTGAAGCTGTCGCGGACTGCTGCTGCTGCTGCTGCTGCTGCTGTTGGTGCTGGTGGATGCTGCTGCCGCAGTTGTGGCAGGACAGCGGCGACTGACAGCGGTGTAGCAGCGCATCCGTCGTCGTCTGCTGGGAGCGCACCGAGCCCACAGGTTTCGGAGAGTAGGAGCGAGCGTCCGAGTTGTAATTGCTGCTCCCACTTCCTCCTCCTCCTCCCCCTCCTCCGCTACCGCTACCACCCGCACAACTCCCACCGCTACCATCCTGGTAGGTGTCGCCATGGTAACGCGAGTGCGCCGGGCCGGGGTGGGTGGGGTACTCGATGTCCGAGTACGGGATGTTGGCTCGGAGATTGGGGACCATACGGTCGTGCGGGATCGGGCAAGAGCAGGCGGAGATCTTGGAGACGGGCGAAATGGGGCTGCGGTTGTTGATGAAGCGGGTCTCCGCCATGTTGTTGCTGTTGTTGTGGCGGTGCATGGAGTCGCCCGAGTCGCCCATCTCGCTTGGGGGCGGGTGCTCCGGGGGCGGGGGCAGTAACTCCGCCCAGTTCACCATGGGTTGCTTCCCTTGACCGCAGTTGCTGCAAGTTCCTATGGAGATTTTGGCATACTTGTTCCTCTTCACTGGCAGGCCGCTCTCATCTGAGCAGAGGGAGGGGAAAATTGTCCTCATTTATTGCCTTCATTTCTAGGAAAGTCAACTATAATATAACTATGCAATATCATATAATGATATATATCATTTATATAAATAAATAAAAATATGGCAAAAATAAACCTGCTTCGAACCTTATCACATTCAAAACCAAAGTAAATAATAACAAAAATAAACACAGTAAGCAGAATGGTAATACAATATAATAATAATTGTAATAATAATAAAATAATGATAAAGATAAAGATATAAAATAGACTATAACAAAAATAAAAACAATAATGGTAATAAAATATAATAATTTTCAAAAACAACGATAAAGATAGAAATATTATAATAACCTAGGAAACACCTACAACACTATGTTTTTTCCCAAGTCAAAAACAAAAATACAAAAAAAACTAAGCAAAAACTACGTCACTGGCCGCCTCACTGACCTGTGGTGAGACTTCCGCTGTCAGAGCCTGGGCTGACCATCTCACAGTGGTCATGTGGGCAGCCGGCAGCTGGAACATACAGAGAGGGA
>NW_004798217.1:31482-33045 GCF_000002075.1 Aplysia californica | reverse complement strand
GGAGGGGTGGGGAAGGGGAGGGGGAGAGGTGGGGGAGGGGTGAGAGGAGAGACACAGCACACTACATCAGCAACTACACACCCGGGGTCAAACCAACCCACAAACCAAAAATTATAATACTATTATGCTTTATTATACACCCACATCAACACAATTTAGGTCGTTTACGAGAAGCTGCTATTGAAACATTTTTTAATTGTTGTCATTTCCAAAGAAAGGAACTCTACATGATGGGGTTCACTCTGTGCACTATTGTGATCCCTCTTCCTTTACTTAAAACTTTTTAAAAATGTACATGTTTTCATGTCCCCATTGCCAAAATGTACATCATTCAGGAGGGGGGCTTCCAAAGTCAACCTGGGCTGAGTTGGATACAACATCCTAACAGAAAGACTGAGCGTCAGATACCCGATAAAAAGTTCATTTGCACACTCTCAATGTCAGACTTACACTGGGTGTTTCATCTTTGTGCATTGGCACAGACCAAATTGTGCTTAATCACCTCTTACATTCGTTACATCTCAGCTCCCCCCCCCCCCCAAGGGGAACAACCCACACTGGTTTGGGCTATATAATCTCCAACTCTGTCCACCTATACCCCTGGTAAAAAGTAAATATACTTTACGGAAATATTATTTTAATACAGCGGTAGCCGAATTTATGAGCTGAGTTACCTTTCTCTTTAATTCCTTTTTTTTTAAAAAGATATTTCATTTTAAAAAAAAATTATTTTTAAAGCGGTAAGGTGTAAAAAGAGGGAGAACTCACACTAGCCTGGCTAGGCCTGGGTGTGGGGTTAACCCCCTTGTTGATGAGCGTGGTGGTGGCGTAAGGGGCCACAGACGAGGCCACCGACTGACCGGGCCGCTGGTAGAACGTCTTCATCTGGGGCATGGACGTGGCCGAGCTGTACACCTGTTGCTGACCACTGTCCACTCCACCGCCCTCCTTGTGGCCACCACACTCCAGCAGGCTGGTCAGGTCCGACTGTAGGCCGCCGTACGCTGCTGCGGACATGATGATGACGGGGTGGTGGTGTGTTGTGGTGGTGGTTAGGGGGGGGGGGGAGGAGATATGTCATGTTGGTTTTTTAAAATCTTTTTTCTTCTTGGGGGGTTTTGGTGGTGTTGTTTTTTTTGTCTTTTTATTTTGTTTTGTTTTGGGGGTACTTTTTTTTCGTTTGTTTCTTTTTTCCCGTTTCAGTTTTTATGCCCTACAAATGCAAAAAGTAGGTGACACTACAAAGGCAGATAGTAGGTGAAAGTCTTTTTCAAAACGTGCAATGCTATGGTAATATAATATAATTGGTCTGACTGCACACCTGCCCAGTTAATTATCATTATAAAGAGTAATTGTATGTGGGTAGTTGTTTTTTTTTTCAGTTTTGAACACCATACAGGACAAAGCTCTTTTCCATCCCAGAGCCACATTGATCTGTGAATATTTCCTTGTTCTTTTTGTTTAAACCTTCAATTCTTTTTTTTTTCCCCATCTTTTTTTCTTGGTTTTTAAAAAAACTTTTTTAATGTTTTGCCTATTCTTTTTTTTTATTTTGGGGGGGGG
>NW_004798217.1:29584-30795 GCF_000002075.1 Aplysia californica | reverse complement strand
TTTCCTCACTTCACCCAAGTGGAAAAGGGTACCCGGCTATAGACAGTGAAAGATCTTGTCCGTTTGACAGTGTTTGAGCGCGTGAAATCCGCAGCTTGTACTGTATACTTCCGTAGAAGCTGAGACTGTTTCTGAGTGTTCTCAGAAGGTCTGCTGGGGTAGTGATAGTTGTAAAGCGCATAGACCATGCTCTTGAGCTTGGATATGCGCTATATAAATGCAATTATAATTTTTTTTTCTCTCTCTCTCTCTTTCTGTCTCTCTCTCTCCCTCTGTCTCTGTCTCTCTCTCTCTCTGTCTCTCTCTGTGTCTCTCTCTCTCTCTCCCTCTGTCTCTCTCTTTCTTTCAACAATTCAACACATGTAACTAATTTATAAAAGCACATTATAGTTATCAGGCTTGGCAGGCTACTCTATAATAAAATATGAATGCAAGAATAAAATCTACCCTGAGTGAGTACATAGTTTATAACAGAACAGCGTATTTAAAAAGAGGAAAAGAAAACACTTTTTAAAACTATTCATGAAAACTTAACTATCAGCGCTGCCGCAGCGAAAAGCTTCACTAGATTACGTTAGCATTAGTGTTAGTAGTTAGTAGTACAGCGCTAGAGGTTGGTGGTACTGGTACATTGAGGGGCTATCTAGGGAAATAGGTGGCTGGCTGCCGAGGGAACATTCTAGAACTTGACGAGATTGAGTGCTGCACACAGCTGCTACTGCTGCTGCTACTGCTGCTGCTGGTGCTGTGCAATAGAGCTGTTGTAAAGATGGGTGCTGTTCAAGAATGCTGTTGTAAAGTGCTGTACAAGAATGCTGTTGTGAGTTTGTGTTCACATTATTTAAGAATTATAATATTGATTATAATTAATGACTCAAAAACAACAGTGAGGTCATCGAGGGTTTTCAAAAGAAGATTAGTCAAAATAACCAACTCTCACAAAACGGCAAATGAAGAGGAAAGAAGTTGGCATTCACCACAGCGAGAAAATGAAAGAAGAGTATGCTAAATGGTATGTGGTAAGATCTCTAGGCTGAAACTTGCCTACTGTGAGAGTCAAAATGAGCTATGGGTGTGTGCTTGCGTGCGCGCGCGCGTGTGTGTGTGTCTATGTGTGTGTGTGTCTATGTGTGTGTGTGTGTGTATGTGTGCTTGCGCGCGTGTGTGTGCTTGCGTGCGTGTGTGCGTGCGCGCGCGTGTGTGTGTGTGTG
>NW_004798217.1:24387-25643 GCF_000002075.1 Aplysia californica | reverse complement strand
ACTCCAACAAGCGGCATCTCCTCGAGACTGTTCCAGCCTACAGCCAACAGCCGGATTCTCCTTCACATGATCGATTGGTCACGACTTGAGGGGAGGGGGGGGAGAGAGATTGTTGATGTGAAAAGGAGGGGGGGCATGGAGTGTTGACAACAACAACACCATCAACAACATGAACAACAACATGAACAACAACAACAACATCAACAACAACAACAACAACAACATCAACAACAACACGAACAGCACCAACAACAACCACCACAACTGACCGCTATACATCCCGTTCTGCGCCATCTTCTTCTTGTTCCTCCTGCGGCGCCGGAAGAGCCAGATACTGAACACACAGAGCGCCAGCCACAAAGTGCCGCCTATACATCCCACCAGCATCCACACAAACCACGGCTCGCTCATTATGTCCGTCTGTTCCGGGCCTGGCAGATGGAACAAACAAAATAACACACACATAATAGAATATTTACATGTATATTCATTGTATTATATGCAAATAGTGAATATTAAAAATACATTCCAGCACAACAACAACACACACATTATATTTCATACTTGTTGGTTTGTTTCGTTTGTTTTTTCGTAAGTGTTTTACGGCGCTCACAACTGCATAAAATCATATGAGCCCACGTTTGTTCGTTTGTTTGTTTGAGTAAAGAGAAGCACATCGACACAATAATGGTCATTTAGTGCTGGGAAAAAGTAAGACAGACAGAAACAACAGAGTGGAAAGTAAAGGAGTAGAACCCTCCAACCACCCACACATTAAAAAATACACATAGTGAAAATAAAACTGTCTATCATGCACGTGACAAACATAGTAATTGTTTTATTTCAGTAAGAGTTTTTTTTTAAATAGTAGAGGTTTTACGGCGCTCGCAACTGCATAAGGTCATATGAGCGCCAAGGGGTGGATGTCAACAGAGAAGTCCAAACGGGAAATCAGGCCTACTCTGCTCACCTCTCTAGCTTCAACGGCACTAAAGTTTGCTTCGACTATCAAGGCACTCCGGCAAGAGAGTGACAAAGATACACAAAAAAAGCAGAGGAAAATGACGATAGTAAGGATGAGGAAAGAAAAAGTAGCAGTTCCCCCCTATGTTGTTCCGGCCCAGTATGAGCATGACATTGATAAATCAGCCTATTTACAATTCTACTGTGCTTAAGAACATGTTAATAATATATCCTCCCTTTTGGAACGGCCTAAAGACACTTCAGTCAGTACCGCACGCGGGGAGGGTGGGTGG
>NW_004798217.1:18843-19976 GCF_000002075.1 Aplysia californica | reverse complement strand
TTCTTTAATTAAGCCAGGTCCGGAAGCTGTGTCCAGTAATTAAGTGCAGGCCTGGGATTAGCAGACGACACGACGAGAGACGCCGCCATTGTCAGGTCAGGCAGGCCCTGCCCGCTCCTAACGCGCTGCTTTGAGGGAGATTTAATAACACTTTCCCTCCCTCCAGAAACCCTCGACAGTCCCCGCCTACAGATGCGATGCTCGCTACTCCTCGTCAAAGTGGCTGCGGACATTCGAGTGTTGAGAACGAGATTGGCGGCACCGTGGAAGAGCGACTTTGACGTCATCGTTTGGGGTATTCGAATACAGTAGTAAGTAGCTGCTGGACGAGGTCAAAGATCGTACACAACAAGATAGTTCACTCCTCTCTTTGAGCCAACTAAATAAAAAGTGTCCTCAAAATTTGGCGGCGCCCTCTTCGAAAACGCGCGGATCTGCGATCAGGGTCACCCTACTTGTGTGAAAAACATTTAAAGATAAATTAACAAGATGTGCTATTCCTATTCTTCTTCTGGAGAAACGAAAGAAAGCTTCAAAACAAAGACTGCAGCGCCATCTGACGCTGTGTGCGGACGTCGGCGGACACTTTTTTTGCACTTACATGACCTTATTTATTGTGTTCCGAGTGCCTTAAAACTCCTACTAAAACTAAAACAAAACAAAAACTCGAACAAAAAACATTGAGTATCGATAGCATGATCGATACCACCAAGACCAGGGTACTAGAGATTTAGCACAGTCGCTGTTCCCCGTTCCTCACCGATTAAGATTAAGACGGGCGCTGTGAATCAAGTGTCTGATTCTGAGTAGGCCAGCAAAAAGACTCACTCGTGGAGACAGGGTGACGTAGTGAGCAGATAAAGACGCCAGCGTGGACGTGCACAATTGGACGAGGATTTAAGGGGGGGCGGGGAGAGAGAGGGTGGACGAGGGGATTTGTTGAGTGCAGAAATGAGCATCTGCTGATCTGATCTGACGCAACGGTTCTGTTCCTTTGTTTTTGTTAGGGGAAGGGTTTCAAGGCAGATTGTTTTTTGGCTCGTTGTGTGTTTGATACCGTTCGTGAGGGGGGTCGTAAGTGGGGGCTCGAGACCTTGTGAATGGTGTGTGTGTGTGTGTGTGTGTGTGTGTGT
>NW_004798217.1:13580-14814 GCF_000002075.1 Aplysia californica | reverse complement strand
TTGGGACAGAATAGTACGTTAAAAGGAGAGGGGGGGAGGGAGAAAAAAAAGGAGAGGAGAGGGGTGTTCTCAAAGTCTCGCTCACGCGTTGAAAAGAAAACTAACAGTAGAGTAACAATAATGAATTAACGGTTCGTAGTGCGAGTCTGAAGGGCTTCTCTCCCCGTGGTACAAAGTAAAGGCTAACTTTACAGTCATGGGAAAACCATCGAAAGGAATCTTGTAGCCAAATAAACCAAGTAATTACGTACGAACCATAAAAACACAACTCTTACTTTTGTCAATGTTAAGCAGCGTGGCGGAATCAGGCTCTCGTCAATTTTTGGGCATGTAGAGTTATTAGTATCATCTTAAAGCTTGCTCACTTGTCTTTATTTGGAGGGGGGAAATATCAATTTATCAAGATTACAAGTCGAGATATTTGCGAATGAAGGAGGTGGGGGTCACCTGTTTTCAGAGGTAAAATAAGCGAGAAAATGGCCGCCAAAGATTAGTTATTTCCTTAACTTGAAAGGACGTGGTAACTGAAAATTTACATTTTTTGTCCCTTTAATCAACGTTTTTAAGAAAAATCCACACGGAAAAGAGTTCTTTAATGAGCATGAAAGGTGTTGAGCCCAAAAACAAAAAATTGATAAAAATTCACAAACCTGCGGAAAAATGCAAGTTTCTTCACTCTGATTATTTTGACGAGAGCCTGATTCCACCACGCTGCCTCACAAAAAGAGGGCGCGCCTATATCATAACCTTATGCAGTAGCGAGACCGTAAAACACAGGCTAACCCACTGAAAGGAGCTTTATTACCAAATAAAGTAATTATATGTACTCTGTACCTTTGTGAATGTAAAAAAAAAAGGGGGGGGGGGTAAAAGAGTTTAAGAACTATTTACTCAGGCGTTGTAAAGAAATTAACGGTTGTAAAGAAATTAAAGATTACGCACTGTTAAAGATTTCGACTCGGTTAAAACTAAAGACCCCCACAACAGGCGAACTCACCAAAAGGAAATGTATTGCCAAATAAAGTAACTATGTGAGTAGCCCAAGGAGATTAAAAGTAATTAGTTCTAAACTCCTTGGTGTAGCCATAAAGTTGTGTCTTTATGAACCAGACACAGAAAGACAGACACAGACAGAGAGAGAGAGAGAGAGAGAGAGAGAGAGAGATGGGAGAGAGAGAGAGGGGGAGAGGGAGAGAGATGGGAGAGAGAGAGGGGGGAGGGAGAGAGGGGGGGA
>NW_004798217.1:7282-8513 GCF_000002075.1 Aplysia californica | reverse complement strand
GGGGTTGGACAATGACCGGTTGTCTTGGCAGTTGTTTGTTGTTGTTTTTTCTACAATGACCAGTTGTCTTGACAGTTTGTTTTTTCGACAATGACCGGTTGTCTTGGCAGTTAGTTTTTTTTTACATTGACCGGTTGTCTTGGCAGTATTCTTCAAGCGTCGTCTTCAACAGTTCCGGCAGTATGTTCTTACCTCCCACTTGACTTTGACGGCGGTAGAGTTGATGGGCTCCCCGGTCTTGAGCTCAATGTTGAGGGCACCCAGCTCCTTCACTATCTCGGGCCGCGGCATGTTCACCGCGAAGTTGGTGCGCTTTTCTGTAGGACAGGTGTGGAAACGTGTCATAAATAAGAAAAGATAAATGACTGATTGTAGAAATTTATAAAGAAACAAGCAGTTTCGAAAGACAGGCGCACAGGTGAGTTATGAATAAATGAAATAATAAATAACTGATTGTAGAAATAGATAAACCAGCTAATAATTCTGTACAACACATGCATAAATGAGTCATAATGAAATGGAAGAATATATATGCCATTTTATATATATATAGATAAACCAAAAAATGCTTTTTGTAAGAGACGTACATAAAGGTGCCACTACTAAATAAAAGAATAAATGACAGAATGTATAAAAAAAGAATGATTCCTTTCGGTTTTTTAAAGTTTTTGTAAGAGTTTTACGGCACTTGCAAAACAATAAGGTCATATAAGTACCAGTAACAAACACAAAAAAAGGAGAAGAGATCAGGACGACAGATGTTTCATAGGAAAGAAGAAGCAAACCACACCAGAGCATCCGCCAACCACCCACGAATATTTCCTTAAGACATATACATAAGTGTGTCATACATACATAAAAAAATAAATGTCTGATATAAATATAAAAACCAGAAAATTAATTTAATATTGTGACCAATACATGAACGAGAGGACGCATGATCAATAAATAAGGGAGGTAGGAATTTAAAAAATGAAAGACTGAAAAAAAATGAGAGTAGAAATGAACGAATAAAAAATTAAATGAACGAACAAATTCCTCCATCAATCAGTAAACACACTCTAGTGAGGTATTTATAGGCCTCTTCCGACTCATGTCTGCCGTGAGGTTCTGAGGGACGATGGATATTCCCATCCAAAGTGGTGCTGCACATTAGGGAAATATTTGATCAAGTGCTATACATTTTTCTCTCTTATAATATTACAGAGAGAGAGAGAGGGGGAGAGAGAGA
>NW_004798217.1:1542-3111 GCF_000002075.1 Aplysia californica | reverse complement strand
CACACACACACACACACACACATACCCATACACACATACACACAGATTAGGACGATTTCATCCTCAGGTTGTATTTTTTCCTATGACAATATTTCACCACTTGTTATACAGTATTCAGACTAAACCTGGAGTGCATATCCAGTGGTCACCTTTTGACCATGTACTGATAGTTACAAAAAAGGTCAAAGATAAACGTTTCTGTCAGTGGTCACTTCTTGACCACATACTGATTACTTGTTGTACGAAAAAGGACGATAAAGATCATAATAATAATAATAATAATAATAATAATAATAATAATAATAATAATAATAATAATAATAATAATAATAATAACAACAACAACAACAACACACAAAAAATATAATAATAACAATAATAATAATATGATAATAATATAATAAGAATAATAAGAATAAGAATAAGAATTTAAAAAATAATAATGATAAAGATAATAACATTAATTATAATTATAAAATACGTTCTACAGTTTTCCCTGTGCCCTCTACAACCATTATAACGTTTCTCCTGCCAGTGGTCAGTGTGTCCACCGTCCACGGTCCACTTACTGGAGACAGTGAGCCAGGCCTCCCACTCCGCCTCCCCGGTCTCGCTGATGGCCTTACATGTGTACAGTCCACTGTCCGTCAGCCTCACGTCTGTGGGGGAGGAGCAGAGGGAAAAGGTGTCATTTAATGTAGGTGTTAGTTTTAGTAGAGGTTTCACAGCCCTCGCACCTGTATAAGGTCATATGAGCGCCAGACGATTAGAGCTTTTTTAGTTTTAGTAAGAGTTTTAGTTTAGTAAAGAGTTTTCCGGCACTTGCAACACAATAAGGTCATATAAGTGCCGAAGATTAGAGGTGTTACAAGAGAGTAACAACAAACGTAAAAAAAGGAGGAGAGATAAGGACGATAGATGTTACGGCACTTGCAACACAATAAGGTCATATAAGTGCCGAAGAATAGATGTGTTACAAGAGAGTAACACACACAAAAAAGAAGGAGGGGAGATAAAGACGACAGATTATGTTTGATAGGAAAGAAGGAGCAAACCACACCAGAGCACCCGCCAACCACCCACGAGGAATAGAGATGTTACAAGAGAGCAACAAACATAAAAAAGAAGGAGGGGACGGATATAAGGACGATAGACGTCTGATAGGAAACACCCGCCAACCACCCACCAATATAATTAGAGAATATGAAAAACGAGTAAATAAACTACGGTAATGAACAATGAAAAGCATGATGAAACGGTTAACTGTTACTAGATGAATCTTTCAATAATGTGTGAAAAAATTATAAGTCGATAAAGCATGAAAGCAGAGGTCGTAATACAACTGGGAGACTGAAAACTGAAAACAGCTTTTAAAAAAATTACGAAATTGCTGTATCAATTTTAAAAAAGATATTTCATAGAAACAAATTATACGGGGTAAACAGAAGACAAAACAAAAAACAAAAACAAATGCTGAAAACAACTACTGTCTTGAAACTAAACGGATTTTTTTTAATAAAGAAGGTTAGCGGGTGGGGGTGGTAGTGGGGGGTGGTAGTCGGGGTTGTT
>NW_004798216.1:257352-258400 GCF_000002075.1 Aplysia californica | reverse complement strand
GGGATATATGAAACATACATACTTTGTATATAGGGACTTTAGTTTTAGAAAGAGTTTTTAGTGGGGGTTTTAGTTTTAGTAGAGGTTTTACGTCGCTCGCAACTGCATAATGTCATATGAGCGCCAGAAGATTAGAGATGTTACAAGAGAGTAACAAACATAAAAAGAAGAAGGGGAGATAAGGACGATAGATGTTTGATAGGAAAGAAGAAGCAAACCACACCAGAGCACCCACCAACCACCCACATATACATCTATGATACTTTTCATACAGGGGTTTTAGTTTTAGAAAGAGTTTTACGGCACTTGCAACACAATAAGGTCATATAGGTGCAGAAGATTAGAGGGGTTACAAGAAAGTAACAAACATTAAAAAGAAGGAAGAGAGATCAGAACGATATATGTTTGATAGGAAAGAAGGAGCAAACCACACCAGAGCACCCGCCAACCACCCACCATGAAGGGTTTTAGTAGAAGAATATCACATCCTTCATTTGTACAACAAACTATACAGCACATCCAAAAATAACGGAGATGTTAAGACACCCATTATTGAACTAAGACAAAAGAGGGTCTCCAATCAATCTCTTCTGAGAAAATAAAACTGGACGTAATTTCAGACCGGGGCAGTTTGCGACTGTTAACATCAATATTAAAAGAGCTAACCGTAAAGCAAGGAATTATATAAAGAGATTACTGAAACCATCTCATTTCTCCTGCCTTGTGAAAATTAGAAAAGGAAAAAAAAAAGTCGCTTCCCTCGCTCATCCCTTTCGGGAGGTTCCATTCTCTATCAGAGCAAAGACGCATCATATTATGCACCATAAAATAGAAGAAAGTAGGGGAGAAAAAAAAAAAACACAACCTCACGCCGCTAATAAAAACCACGGCCTTTCGACACGCCCATCACAAAAGATTTTCGGCTCTTCTTGGGCCAGATCAATAACCGCTCAAGACGCTCGCCGAGACCAAAGCTGGAGCGTATGTATTCTCAAAGAGGAATAAATGAAGGCAAAGCAGTTGGGGAGTGTGAAACAGCGAGGAGCGG
>NW_004798216.1:255236-256265 GCF_000002075.1 Aplysia californica | reverse complement strand
GGGCAGCGGAGGGTTGAGATAGATAGTAGACTGGTGGCACTTAATCCCCATCTGGCCAGGGAAGGGAGGAATTGTCTACTCGCACGTATGATTGCACTATTGTCGCTCCCTTGTCTAGGTCATTATAACAAAAAACCTTGTCCCTGAATTCAGTTTAGTTTTGGTAAGAATTTTACGGCCATTTGAAACACGAGTATGTCATAAAAATGTAGAAAATTAGAGGTGTTACTATTACTGCAGAGTGACACACAAAGGAAAAATAGAGGAAAAATAACGACGATAGATTGATGGCAGAGAACGAGCAAACCACAGCAGAACACCCACCAACCATCCACATCGGTTCCCTCTCACGCCAATATTACGGACCCACAGTCCCGCCCTCTGGCCTCGATCATGCCAAGAAAAGAAAACATGCTCCGGTAGAAAAAAAATCAACTTCCATTCGGAACCTATCTTGACCTACTACAAACGTCCTTGGTCTCCATACTGACGCAGTTTAGAATATTTAGGAGGCGGGCTTCAATCCTGTCTGTCAGAGTCAAACCGGGATGAGAGGGATACAAGTTGCGTCCCAGCAGAGAGACCGAGATACTTGATAAATTGGTCGCTTTTAAGGACAAGCGGGCTATCCCAGATTTCGGGGGTTTCCAGAAAACTTGACCGACACCAAAAGTGGGCATTGCCCTACCCATAGGAGAAGTTTGGTGCCATTGGTGTGAATATATATGTGTTCGGTTTAAGAGACAAGGCTCCTTGTCTTTTAAGAAACTGAACAAGGGTCCAAAAAGTTTACCTCCGATTTTCTCAAACAGCATTTTTAGGGATAGCCCCATTGTGCTTAAAAACAACTAATTAATGTGTCGTCTCCACGTCATTCGCAAAAGACCCGTTTCAAATTGTAAAGAGCCGAGGGCCGAAATTTACGGTGACCGATATTCCCGGGGTGAAAAAAGGCGTACCTTTTATTGACCAAACAGAAACACGACCTCTTTCATGTAACTGTCCCTAATGTATACGCGGATGAGGGGG
>NW_004798216.1:251134-253380 GCF_000002075.1 Aplysia californica | reverse complement strand
ACACACACACACACACACACGCACACACACACACACACACACACACACACGCACACACACACACACACACGCACAAACACACACACAGTGAGAGAAGTAACGACCATTCTCTCACACACATGCCACCAATTACAACAGCATTACCGACTAATTACGGAGATGACAAGACGGTGTGGGCGTGAGTGAACTGTGCCGCACGTCCCTACAGCTATACTCCCATCTCCCCTCCCGCACAGCCTGCGTGCTCACCACGAAATGCTACTGTTTTAGTTTTAATAAGAGTTTTACGGCACTGGCAACACAATAATGTCGTATAACTGCCGAAGAATAGGTGTGTTACAAGAGAGTAACATACACAAAAAGGAGGAGACATAAGAACGATAGATTACTACTTGGTTACTTAGTTGGAGAATAGGCATCAATTGCACACGGCACAATGCCATAGCTGCTCCTCCCCCCTCTCCTTTTATTTTTTTAGTAAGTGTTTTACGGCACTTGCAACACAATAATGTCATTTAAGTGAAGAAGAGTAGAGGTGTTACAAGAGATTAAACATGCACAAAAAAGGAGGAGAGATAATTAGGACGATAAAAGTGTGATAGGAAAGAAGGAGCAAACCACACCAGAGCACCCGCCCACCAGCCTGCGTGCTGACGATGAAATGCTACTGCTGCGAAAGACTCCACTTGCGTTTTTAGTTTACTTTAAGGAAGAGTTTTTTTTAAAACGTAATTAATGTAGGTTTTTTTACGCCACCATCGACACTATTTAGACCATTTAGGAGAAGATCACAGGGCCAATTCGTGGTGAGAGAAATGAAGCATCACACCGCAGAATGAGCGGGAGAATCGATAAAGATTAAACACACACACACACACACACACACACACACACACACACACACACACACACACATCAGAGCACCCCTCCAACCACCCACTCGACTTGGGTGAGTTGACATTTACTACCCGTTTGACAGTGAACATTCAGGGTATCAGGGTATAATGCTCCCCCCAAGCTCAAACACAAGACTTTGACTTCCTTCTCTGGCCCAGCTATGCTATGACTGAGTGACTGACACAGGGTCTCGAAACAGAAAAATATTTACAGTATTGACAGGACGCACTGTGCTCCAGTCCGTAAAGCAAATAAACCTGGCGTGGAGACGCGCTAAACAAACACCGTTTGCGCGGGTATTATTGAAGAGACGCGTAATATCGGCAGAAATAAAATGGATATTATATCATACAGTGTTAGGAAAGGATTAGGCGTCAGACGCTTAGGGAGCTAGGTAAAATAAACAACAAAGCAGGACGGGATGACACAAGACGCACCCTCTAACCACCAATTAAAAGCCAGTACAAACACCCCCAAAAAAAAACCCCAACAACAACAACAACATTGATACAAAACAGAAACAACAACACAAAGTCCCCACCACAAAACAGGTCAAACAGCCATATAGATGCTCTTTTTGTGTGTAGCTTTTGTAAGTGTATTACGGCACTGACAACACAAAAAGGTCATACAAGTGCCGAAGATTAGAGGTGTTACAAGAGAGTTCCAAACACGAAAAAGAAAAAGGGGAAATAAAGACGATAGATAGAAGAAGAAGCAAGTCACACCAGAGCACCCGCCAACCACCCACATAGATACAACACATTTATCTCCAAAGAACAAAACAATAAAGCTACTGTGCCCAGTTATTCAATACATCTTAAGGCAGAGGACAGACAAGCTGACAGGTTCGTTGTCCCCGCATTCCACAGACCAGGTGAGGCGGTGGTGGTTTGGCAGTACAACAGTCACGTGACTGCTTCAGTACAACATCCTAGTACATGTATGGTCGCCAAGTCGGACATACACACACGTCTATCGACTCGGCGCCAGGTGGTTGGGTTTATGCTGGATCTGCACATTTATACCTCAAACGGAAAAAAAATGGTATAGGACATTTCACACGTCATGACATGTAAGCGGCAGGGCGAAATGCCCCAGCGGGGATCTAGAATCCCCCCCCCTCCCCGCCCCTTTTCTCCCAAATTGATCGGCTTCAAGTACCGTTTACGCCATAGTTCGATCACTTTTAGTTCAGTTTAAGTGAAAGTTATGTGGTACTTGCAACACAATTAGATCATAATTATAGTGCCGAATATTTGAGGTGTTACTACAGAGAATATCATTGAACAGAGAGAGATAAAGAGAGAGAGAGAGAGAGAGAGAGAGAGAGAGAGAGAGAGAGAGAC
>NW_004798216.1:197936-249122 GCF_000002075.1 Aplysia californica | reverse complement strand
TGACTCGGAGGAAAGCAATTACAAATGTTCGAAACCTCAGAATGAATTTTTTTTTTCAGGAAAGAGAATTTTGAAAACGCAATGAGAACTAGGGGGGGGGGGGTTGTCAGAAAGAGGGAAAGAATGAAGAAAGAGAGAGAGAGAGAAAGAGACAAGGAGAAAAACAGAGGAGGGAGAAGAGAGAGACAGATAGGGAATGGGGAGAGCTGAGGGCGGAAGAGAGAGGAGGAGAAAAAAAATGGAGAAAGGGAGAGAGAGAGAGAGAGAAAATGAAAGAGAAACTACAAACTCAACCAACACTAAATGGAAAACTCAAACTACCTAACATACAAACGTGGCATGATGCTAATCAACATATTATTACAAGAACCTATTTTAACATTATGGAAAGAGTCCGCATGAAAAATACACGACTCACAACAACAAAAAAAGATCAAACAGTTACGTAAGGGTGTACTCACCTTTCCCGCTTCATACCACAACATGGCATGGTGCCTGGACAGCACTTTACAATCGAATATTCCATTACTGGCAGAGGGTCTGGCCCGCGCCACAGACCTGCCAATCTTGACTGCTTCATGCAATGAAATGTGCCTCTCTTGAAACGGATGTGAGTTTGGACGGCATGACAGTATAGCCAATGCCGACATAGTTGGGCGAAGTTTTTCCTCCCCTTCCACCTGGAAAGACAAAAATTTTAATCTTTAAAATCCCATTCAAAAATAGACACAAAAAAACCCCAACAATTGACACACAAATACATGCTGCTTAATAACGTCGTTCATCCGTCCACCTTTCTGTCAACATGTCTAGCATTTTTTTAAAAACAAAAAAAGAGCTAGACTACTCAGCAGTATCTTGTCAAAAGTAATGTCAAATATGGTTCTATAACAATGACATATATATATATTATTTAATTGTAGTGTTTTTTTACCCAATCAACACAAATTATAAATTGGATTATTTTAGAGGGACGCTACTTCGATTCTCCCTGTCACTTTCAATGTGGGCTGGAAGGAATTCAAGCATCCCAGCAAAAAAAGAGACACTAAATAAAAAGCTCCCTAACTGAAGATCAAATTCATGATATATTGCTCAACCTTGAAGAGCTTAATGTCTATGCTACATACAACAGTGGTCTATACAGAAAGGAAGGTTTTATCGTAAAGTAGAACTTTATTCATGATTTACTTTTTAATAGTACTGATAGCACAGTTAACCTCAAATATGTGTACATCTTGGCAAAAAGGAAATTTAGTCACTGCTAAATGATAAAAGGTCACATTATGACATACAATTCACAGAGCAAAACAAAATATAATTACATTACATAATAACCGTACGTCTTCAGCATTCCAGCTCGATCATGTCTAACAAAGGTATATATTACTTAAATACATATAAGTCGTAACAGGTGTCACCCATAATAGTGAAATGTGACACTATCCAGCCAACCAGGTACAACATGTTAGTACATATTTTAAGAAAGTGTGAGCACACGGGAGAATGTGTAGGCCTACCTGTGTGTGCAAGAGAGTTTGTGTGTGTATTTGCATCTTCCCATCCAAGACAGTCGAAGTCAAAGTTTCCAAGAAGAGACTTTTATTATAATTCTTCCGTTCAAAACATCCATGAATTCATTTTCAAAGTCCCACTGGATACACCTATTACTATAGATATTCATCAAGACATACTACTGTACCAAGCTTTTGTAATATTTCAATACTAAACCAGTCAACCTAAAATCCAACGACACGGACAGTGATCGTGATAAAAAATAAACAATTCTCTTAATAATTATAAGAAATTACCAAAAAACATTGGACACTGTTCGACAAATGATGTATCATTTAGGAGCACTATAGCACACATCACACTGTTCAGACGAGTCAAATAAGAGAAAAGACAATTACGGTGACTTGAAAGGCATTGATAATTGATATTGAATAATAAAATGATAGTGACCCCAAAGTCATCCTAGCGTGCCTATCATGAGCGAAAAACGTGGAACTAAAATGATATGTGGTGGTATTGAGTATTGAATTGATCTATTTCTTTCAAGCACAGAAGATTGCAGTGCCATCCTCTCCCACAAGACAAGATTCATGCATAGTCTGTGTAAATTAGAGAATGTATTATAATCTAAGCTAACATGAAAATACAATATCAGCAGGTCGAGGTCAGGAGGAAAAGTGGCACACTCTAATTTAAAAGGTTCGACAAGTTTCAAAACCTGACAGCGAAAAAATTTTCTTGTAAAATGTTCTTCTTTCATCTCCTTTTCTCTAGATCTAGCCACATTCAGTCATCTGTGTGCATCTTAACTTTCTCTCCTCCACCCTTTGGCATCATCTGAGCTCCTCTGTCCTTTACTCCTGACTCTTTCTACTGCTACAAAAGTTTACTTCTTACTGCTGTCTTTCAGCCATATACATACACCCTTATATTAGGGTAGTAAGATCAAACTTCTAGCCTTCTTGGGTAAGGGCGAAAAATCTCAGAGATCCCAAGTGCAAGTTGCACGAGTTCAAGATCCCTTAGTATAGTGGTCCTAATTTAGATAGGTGGAAGCTTCGGCTGTCACCTGGGTAAAAGTCAAAATTAATTTCAACCAAAACTTGAAAACACTCTAAGACTCTAGTCAGTATAGAATCCCTGGTGAGAAAAACGCACCCGTTATTCTCACCTCCGCCACGGTGTGGGCATGTTTCCTCATGTGAATGTATACTGACTGGCATAAATAACGTGAAAAAGTAACACAGTGTGTAGAAAACAAAACTGAGTATTTTCGTGAGTTGTTTTCATTTGTCTCTATTTACAATGTGTTCTTGTTATTGGATTGGCACCATTTAAAAAACACAACATGATGCCCATTCGCCGCTTATCCATCAAACAATACAACAAAGCAACCCTCTCAATGGTACGCAATTAAAACATGAATTGAATCGTGAATTTTTGCTCTAACATGTTAAGTTGGTCTGGCCTATAAATTCTCTGCCCTAAAATATTTGATTGAGTGTTGCATAGTCCGACTATCAAGATGCCATGATTATCTGTGGAAAATTGAGAAAGAGCTATTGGATGTCTGCAAGTCGGCGGGAACCCTCAGCAAGTGGCAACAGTCCTGGGAGTGCATGCCAGCACTATCTACCGCCTGCAAAACAGATTCCAGGCAACCAACTCCACGAGAGATCTCCAAAGAAGAGGGAAGACCTTGACTAACAACAGCTGCCCAAGACCGCTTCGTCATGCTTCAGCATCGCCGATATCTACGGTTGTCTGCCTCAGAGACAGCCTATGAACGCACGGTAGAGCCGTGAGTGACCGCACCATACGCCGCCGACTTGTGGCCAGGGGGCTGCGTTGTCGGCATCCGGAGCAGAGAGCACCCCTGAGCGTCCATCATCGACGAGCGCGTCTCCAGTGGACTCAGAACCACATTAACTGGCGTCATCGACAGTGGCAGCATGTGATCTTCAGTGACGAGAGTCACTTCTGCATCGATCCTGACAATAGACAGTCCGAATTTGGCTCCGCCCCTGACAACACTACTCTGACGAGAACATCTGGGAGAGAGACCCGTGGGGAGGAAAAAGCGTGATGAAATGGGGCGCAATCGGTATCAGCCAAAGACCCATAATCTTCCAAAATTTAGGACCTGGACGTGGCAACGGAGTGACGGTGCAGCGCTACATCAACAAAGTCCTGCAGCCCCATGTTGTTCCATTTTTCCAGAGACATCAAAACCACCTCTTTCAACAGGATATGCCCGGCCTCATACAGCACGTGCTACCCAGCAGTTCCTGGTGCAAAACAACATACCCACCATGCCTAACCAACCCCGATCACCAGATGTGAACCCAATAGAACACCTTTGGGAAATCCTTCAGAGGTGTCTCACCCAACTCCAGCCCAGACCCCGGACAGCTGCACAACTGGGCGCTGCTATTCTTCAGGAGTGGGTGCAGGTCCCCAACTGCCAAATCAATCGCTTGGTCCACTCTATTCACCCCCAATGCACTGCTGTCATCAACGCTAATGGAGGCCATACCAGATACTGACTGGAACTTAAGCCCCAAGGTCAAGGTCATTGATGCCGAATAACAAAATCTGTCCCCGAGGAAATCCCCAACTCTCAAGCATTGTTTTATAGTGCAATTTGAGACACCTCAAAACTGTTTCTCTATATAAAAATATTGCTTCAATTTACTCTCCTCTTCAAGTGTCATGTGAATTCGCATTACTTTTGCCTGTGAGTATAGATCTAGGCCAACTATTGATTCCTGTTGCCATAGACATGGCAGCCTTAATTTTTAAAAAAACCAAAAATAGCCTTCTTAAAATTAGGCAATATTTGTGAGTATTGGTATATCTAGAAGTATCAGATCCGTTCTGCTCTTGACATTTCATTCTTGCATATAATTACCATGGATCTAGATATCTAGATCTAGATTCTAGATCTAGTGTAGCTTAGCTTGTTTGTTTGTTTGTTTTCACTGTTGCTTGCTGTTCATGGTGTGAGGATAGCCTTCACCCAGCCCATGATTAAATAAACTAACGAAGGCCATAAAAAAACTAAACTTATCTATCTAGATCTAGGTCTGTACAATTTATAAGTTATTCTCTATGACTCTGTGCTGTTCTGTGTGTGTCTGTGCTATAGCGCACCTGAGGTGGGAGAGAATAGCAAGACACAGACAGGGAGAGATTAGCAAGACACAGACAGGGAGAGAATAGCCACTTCCAGTATAAAAAAGAGAGAACCTTCGAAATTAGAATGTGGCTGCCTGTGAAGGCAAGAAGCGCTGTGAAGTAGGAAAAATGGTCACATATAATAAATCAATTGCACTGCAGGTTGATGAACCAGCACTCGTCTAGATCTAGATCTAGACACCCTGATTTCTAAAGATCTGAGAATGCAAAGAAGTTCTAAGACAGGAGACGGAGAGTGAAAATAAACCTGAAACCGAGATAGACTATAGCCTCCACAAATTTGAGTCCTTAGCAGACTCCACAAGTCTATGAACAAAGAAAAGAAATCAAATAATGCAGTGCTGAAAAAAAACCCACAAGACTGGGACAGTACATTAAGTCAGGGTAGAGCCAACATTCCATCACATAGTCTACGCACTTCACAACGTCTTCACTGACTTCCACCACACGAGAAAGCAAAACAAACTCGGCTTGGCTTTGCCTTGACTGCACTTTACAGCAGGAAATCCGACCATGGGACCAAGTTCTCATCCGATGATACAACCTTTTCTGAAAACAAGTGGAAAATAACAAGCAAGACGACGCTTAACCATCTCCAATAATACTTCTTCAAGAACAACTCTTACCATGTTACATTGCCTCAATTTGTTTCTTCCTCTATGAGACGGCCATTTTGCTAATTTCTTACTATACTCTTTAAATGTGTATTATGTCAATTTGTGAGTCACACGAGAGCAATAGCTGCTCAAAAAACGTCTTTGTTGACTATTTAATATTTTCAGGTAATATTTTGGGATAAATTTTAATTGCTGTTTGTGTATATGAACATCATCTCAAATTAAATCACAAACAATTTTGTTAAAGGCTGGAAGGAAGTTGGAAGTTGATAAGGTCAAGGCTGGGATACACAAAACAAAGATGGACGCCCACAGAGAAGATGGGCTTATTGACAGCCCGAACTTCATACAGAATGACGACGAACTACTCAACAGAACGCTGGCTGTCTTGCCATGGGATCGATTTTCAAATTGGATACATTGTGCGTGTGTGGTGACTTTTGATTTAGAACTTGGTCAGGCGATGGAGGTAAGACATAGGCAATAGATTACATGTAGACAAGTAGATCTAGAAATCTAGAGTCTAGTGTACTAATATTTTAATAAAATAGAACAGTCTAAAGTAAAGGAATTCACTAGCCAGAGTCGTATGTTTTTAAAAACAATAGCCTAAACTGAAAGCTGTGGTAAATTTTTACTTTCACTCCCGCACACAGATGCACTGTTTCAGGGGTCAAACTGCTGTACTGTTTGCTGCAGATCACACATGCATGATAAAGTCACTAAAACTGTCGCAAATCAATTATTTTCAAGACAATTTCAAATCAAAATCTAACTGTAAAATATCAAATTATGGGCAGGCCCCCCTGGTACCCCCCGATTGGTCCAAAGCACGTCTATCTCGGTTAAAAGCAATCAAATATTTCAAAAACTATAATTTGCGACGGAAATGAAGTTGATATTCGTGTTCTGCGCATTAATATTTAGTAGAAAATAGACAACTGGTAGCTGAGTGTGAGACGGGAGGGAAAGTAAAAAAATACCAAAGCTGTTTAATAAAATAATGTTTGTAATAGATCTAGATCTAGAATCTAGTGTGTCAGAATTGGATTGGCTTGAAACCCAAGAAACATTTTATCCCTAACAGAACTCACAACAAAGGAAGTGGCTATTCTCAGATCGACCTCTCACCCCGGGTGAGACTTGCCACCGTAGGCTATTCTCACCTGGTGTGAAACAAGACCTGTTTTTCCTAATTTCGGAATACTTTCTATCGGTGTGGATGATCAAATGGATAAAGGCAAAGAAAAGATTACGTTATAACACAAAAGTAAGCTAATTTTATCGACTACAAAGATGCTATGGCTATTTCACTTTTCGAATCGAGCCGAACAACGGGGGTCGCCATTTTGTTTTGCCGGGAAGTTCTCGCAAGATCTACTCCTCCCCTCTTCTCTCTCTCTGTCTCTTTCTGAATACTGTCTATCGGTGTGGACGATCAAATTGACCAACAAAGTTTAAAAATGATAAAACGCAAAAGTAAATGAATTTGGTTGTCTACAAAGATGCTACGACTATTTAACTTTTTTTCGAATCAAGCCGAACTACGCGGGTCACCATTTTGTTTTGCCCGGAAGTTCTCGCGCTACTCCTCTCTCTCTCAATTTCTCTCTCTCTCTCTCTCTCTCTCTCTCTCTCTCTCCACTGCCCACAGACAAAATTGTACGCTTTTAGTAGGCTACAGTTGTAATGGAACGTTTGTTCACGGCACAGAATTCTACGTGGTTTAGGTTGAACGCAAAATTTGTTGGCCTAGATCTAGGCTATAACGGTGAACGCGCACCGGGTGAGAATAGCCAAAAGACTCGCCTGCAGTGCTATTCTCACCCTGGGTGAGAATAGAGGTGGCCATTGGTAAAAGCCAAGAAAAAATTACGTTATAGCACAAAATCAAAATGTGACAAAAGTAAGCTGAATTTGATCGTCTTCAAAGATGCTATATATGGCTATTTCACTTTTCGAATCGAGCCGAACTACGCGGGTTGCCATTTTGTTTTGCCCGGAAGTTCTCGCAAGATCTACTCCTCCCCTCTCTCTCTCTCTCTGTGTCTCTTTCTGAATACTGTCTATCGGTGCAGATGATCAAATTGACCAAAACAAAGTTTAAAAATAATGTTAAAACACAAAAGTAAATTAATTTGGTCATCTACAAAGATGCTACGGCTGATTAACTTTCCGACTCGAGCCGAACTACGCGGATCGCCATTTTGTTTTGCCCGGAAGTTCTTGTGCTACTCCTCTCTCTCTCTCTCTTTCTCTCTCTCCACTGCCCACAAACAAAATTGCACGCTTTTAGGCTAACACTAACAGTAGTAATAGAACGTTTTATAAGATAGAGAGCTAAAGAGAGAGAGTGTAGAATTCTGGGGTTCAGGGTGAACGCTTTAAAACTGGTTGGCCTAGGCTATACTATAACGGTGAACACCCACCGGGTGAGAATAGCCAAAAGACTCGCCTGCGCTATTCTCACCCGGGGTGAGAATAGAGGTGGCCACAACAAAAACACGCAGTACCTATCCTTGACCCGTTGGCGATTTTAGTTGTCTCGCGTGTTCAGCTCAGCGGAGTGAGAGGGGAAGCCGAGTGAGAGAGGGAGGCGAGTTGAGTCCTGTGAATTTAAAATGGGGGCAACCTGGTGGCTGCATCTCCTGGGAGGGAAAGGCCCATCAAGGGGTTTGTTTCTCGGCCGGGTCACACACAACACTTAAAAATCTATGTTTTATTGAATTGTGAATTGTGGGCTATGCCGAAGTGTCAAGCTCTGCATCTAGTGTGGCTAAAGCTTGGCCACACTGCAGCAGAGCGGAGCGGTGAACATGAAATGCAAAGGCCCCATTTACACGTACAGTTCATTGATCGACAAACTGTACTGTAGGATATATCGAAAGGATGACCGGCGTGGAAACGAGCAATCTTATCGATATATCTGTCGAAGTCGAAGGGTTCTCAGTCCAACCACCAGACATCTGGCGACCCCGGGAGGAAAAACGCAAGTGAGAATAATGATAAGGGTAGATCTAGGCCTAATAAAAAGACAGAATACCCAAAACAAAATAAAAAGGGCGGAGACGAAAAACCGGATGAGAATAATGGGCTGTTGTTCTCTCACCATAGTATCCATTTTATTCTCACCCTGGGTGAGAATAATATTATATCCATTTTATCCTCACCCCGGGTGAGAATCACAGTGGTAGTCTAAGTAGTCTCAGTAAAATTGAACTTGATCGACCCAACACCGAACGAAGCCAGAACTACTTTTGAGCCTCGCTGTGCAATGCCATACCAAGGAGGCAGTGGAATACTGATCAAGACTGGTGATACCGAACTCGACCACCGTGTACCCGCAGGCCGGTATTGTTCCAGCTATAGAGCCGAGCTTGTAGCTCTCGACACAGCGCTGGGCATCTTGTTATAATTTCACTACATACAGCAGGCAGCTTTCCGAACAGTGTACGAATTCATGATGTCATGTATACACTGATTCCAGGTCAGCAGTCATGCGTCTCTCGTACGGCCCAGCCAACTAATCGGAAAAGGTGGCAGCGTCTACACACCCTCTGTCAACTCTCCAAATGTTCCAGCCACATACAGTGGATTCCAGGCCATGCTGGACTGGCTGGGAACGAGGAAGTTGACAGCATCGCTAAAGAAGCAGTAGTGCTTACCCAGATTGACGTGCCAATCGATTTCTCAACAGCTAGAGCCGTCATCCACCGGTCGACCTGCGCAAAGTTGAAAAGAGAGGCGAAACCCAAAATGCCGTTTGCCCAGCCGCCATCATACCTGCTTGAGGCTTCTTTCAGACGACAGGACTACCGGCTTCTCTTCCAGATGAGAACTGGTGGAAAATCACCCAAGCTGAGATCGTATCTCCACAAAATTGCGACAGCAGACAACCCAGATCCGTCCTGTCGAGCCTGCAAGGAGGAGGACGAGACTATGGACCATGTGTTCCTGAGATGTCCCACCAACTATGGAGCCAGAACTCGTCTGCTGGGACATTTCAGTAACCGACTTTCAGCACTCTTCAAGGACCCCCGAGCGACTTATTGAGTTCCTACGTTTGCTGGCGGCATAGCTGACTGTTTATGGTGCCACAGCTCCAGAAGAGAGAGAGAGAATGCCATACCAACTATTAAAATTAATGTTTCTGGTCCACTTTTCTTTTCTCTGTTGCCCTCCTGAAACCCACCACTGTTGTTGTCAGTGCACATTATATTGCATGTAAACACGGTGAGTCCACCAAAGCTAAATCCGTCCCTAGTCTCATGACGTAGAATTTATCGTGATAAAGGTCTTCCAGTTTCTGATGATAAGATTATAGAGGTCTTTTTAATTTAATTATAGTCTTATTCCAGAGATACCTGACATTCCCAGCTTTCCATGAGAGACATGATGAGGTCAATTGATATATATATATATATAATCAATGAGATTCTTTGAGAATGTGTGTGACTGAGTATTACCTTGTAAGTTGACAAGCTTAATTATTTCCTTGATTTTAAGCCCTGTTTAATATTCATCAAGTATACCCCCCCCAAAAAAACAACACCCAACAACAACTTGTAAATAATCCGATACAAGTGTGTGCAGGTTTTTGGCAGCCTTTTAGAGTGCAACATGTTGAACAGTTGTTTCATGTCATCCATGATATTTGTTGAATTCAGGTTACAATAAAGTACGGATTAAGTTGCTATAACCGTACCTGATTACGGTGACCAGAATCCAGCAAAAAAGTAAAAGATTGCTAATTTCATTCTATAGGATGGATGGCCTTCTCCATAAATAACAGCAGTCTGCTCTTTTGTTGTATGACTGCATTTAAATCTTTTCTAAAAATACATTTTTAATTTATAAATTTTTATGTCTTGTAACTTTACTAATAGTCATATTTTTCACAGCAAATATGATCAGTTGCCATACTGTGGCTGGGTTTTTTTTCTTGCATAGTGTTCTTTGTCATATTATGATTGTATATTTGAAGGAATTGTGTACGTTGAATGGGCCAGTGGGCAGTGTATACATAAAACATTGATTTAAATCTTATTTTATTGGGAAGCGCATAGAGCTACCAGGGAGTGGGTGCTGTAGAAGCGATCTTTATTATTAGATTATTAATTATATGGACCAAGGACGCAGATGATTTGTTTTGCTGTATGTGTGGTAACATGTTGTAATCATACTGAACTGTGTGTGTAATTGTTTTATTTTACTTTTATGTTCTTTCAGCTGATCTATCCTGGTCATGTCAAGCTCACAGACAAAGAGGTTGGTTAGTCTGGCTTGTAATGTGTTCTCAAGAACATTTTTAAAAATCTTTAATCAATGTAATGTAGATCGAGCTTGTGAAATTTTTCTGAAACTAACAAAGTCTGCTTGTGATGTCCACTTTTGTGTGTGTAATGTGTAGGAGCTCTAGTGTTTGATTTTAAAAGGCATTTTATAAATTTTGTAAGGTTCAAGGACAGCAGCACAAGGCACAGCAGTAAATGAGATTAGATTATTTACTTGAAATTTGAATTTAAGTTTCACTTTAAAAATATTAATGAATCATGAGAGTCTGTTTTAATAGCAGACTTCCCCCAATGTGTGAAGCCACTAATTAGGTATTTCTGGTCTTTTTTGTTGTGTTCATAGTTTGTATAACAACCAATGGGTACTAGGTTAGGTTTGGTCTGCTTTCATGTTTCGCTCCCCCCGTGTTAGGATATGAGTTTAAATAAAGTTTAATATCTGCAGAATCATTTGCACATTGAACTGTTAAATAAAAGCAGTATGGTTTTCATGGTCTTTCCTCCCAACACTGACTCATTTTCCTATCATTTTACCTTCACAGAAAATGAATATCTGCTACCTGTCATTTCCTGATTCAAATTCTGGTGAGTAATTTTCTTGTACAAGTATCATAGTATGGGATATTTGTACTCCAATTATTCTATATAGAATTGTGATGCCAAAATGGTGTCCTGCTGCTTGTAAAATCCAAGCAACGTCTGTACTTTCTGGAAAAGTGTTTGTATCTCAGCTGATTAGATGAAATACATACTTCATATTATGCGGTTTTGTGTCTCTTTGTGGTGACTTCGGTCTGTCATTTTTGTTTTTGTATTGCTTCTGCTCATAGGTTTTGTCAAACTGTTGATTTGTGATTTTTATCTATACTGGACATTGGTCATCCTCAGGGTGTATGGGCGACACACAGTTCCACTTTAGGATCCGTCAGTGTCCGGGGAGAAAGTCACTCATGAGGGCTCACAGTCAGTACAACAGAGATGCTCCCATAGCTCTACAGGTGAGTTTGGAGTTAATAATGATGATGATAATGATAATAATAAATAATAATTATAATAATGATAATAATAATAATGGTAATAATAATAATGATAATTATAATAATAATGATGATGATGATGATAATTGCATTAATAAAGTGCATCCATGCTCTACAGTCTGCTCTGTGCACTTTACAATTATTACCCTAACAGATCCCGGAACACTCAGAAACATTCTTGGCTTCCCAAGAAGCATATATACAGTAAACAGCCGATGAAGCACTTGAACAAAGATGAAGGGCTGCATTTCATTTCAGTATTCCTTTTGATGAACAGTGTTGAACTTCACTACAACTCTCTGAGTAGGATGAATTTTTCTACTATTACCATCACGGTCTTCCTAGAGAAATTAAAGCAGTGCGGTTTGTAGAAGACATATATTCTTTGTTATTGACTAACTCGGAATATTTCCCTCTACTGATTGTCAAGTGTCCACTCAGCTGAAGAAAATAAAGTGACCTACTTTTTATTATAAAGATACTGTAGCCTGTCTAGCTCAGTCTGGTTTTGAAATTCTCTTTTCAAGATTCCAGATGGTAGCCATTTATTTGATTGCTGCTGCAGACACTCGCTAGCACACACTCTCACTCGTGAATACTAACATTTCTGTTCCTGTGCTTCTTTGCACACAACTCTATTCATGCATGTAAAATAATATGTTCTTTGCAGAAATATTGAATGTCCCTGTTCATACTTGCAGATAACAGAGTTATCTTTCTTCAGCTCTAGCCATGACAGACAAAAATGTGACTTTGCACATGTAGATGAAGGGAAGAAAGAATGTTGGCAATTGGGGATAAATCAGTAGGTTAGTTTTCTGTACACAAAGCTCAGCAACATGTTGATGTTGACTTTTCCCTCTCTTCTCCCCATCTGCCAGTGCGACGATGCCCATTACTTCGGCTTTGTGTACTTCAGACAGACAAAGGACAGATCGATACGAAGAGGATATTTTCAGAAGGTAACATGTCAGATTCTTGTTATGTATACGTTGAACCTGCTCACACGGCCACCTGTCCAAGACAGTCACGTGTACAAATGACCACTTACCGCCTCCCAGTTCCCACCTTGTGTTTTTCAATAGTATAATATTACTCAATTACTGTCAAGACGTCCACCTTTTTATGTTGACCAGTTTTCTTGTATGGCTTGACCGGCGTTGTGTTATACAAGAACAGGGAGTAACTGTTTATTTCTATTAAATGTGCTGTAATAAACTGACAAATGTATCTTGTTCAGGCATTTTGTAAAAACCGTGTGAAAATGCTTGTGCTTGTATTAAGCTGCTATGATTTGAATGTACTCTACTCTGTCTACTTTAGAAGAAATCCTATTGTGTTTATTTGAGTCTTCTATCCACCACCCATTCTTTTTGTATTCGGATGCTCTAGTTGTTGGGAAAAAACTTTGTGCCAAATGTTTTGCTGAATAATACATTTTGGTGTTGATTTCTTTGAGCACGAAAAGATGAGAAGAATCAGAGCTACGGATTATTTAGTAACTGACATAAATGTAGAGAATGTTCTCTCCTAATGTTTAACTGAGGTGTATTTTTTTTCCAGTCGGTGGTCCTTGTGACAAAATTGCCGTTTGTGGCCTTGTTCAATCAAATCATCAGCATTATTGCCCCAGAGTACTTTGACAACGGGGAACCTAGTCTTGAGGCAGGTAAGTGGGTATCACCGTAATCTTTTTTGATAATTTAGAAGGATTGCATTTTGTCACCTTCATTCAACGTTGAAGTCCGTCAGAATTTGAAGAGAAAAAAAAAAGAAAAGAAAATCAAGTATGTTGTAGAGTTTGATCAATTGGGCTTAGTCTCTTTTGTCCTTTTCAAATGATAATGGATTTCGATTAAGATAATGTCCAAGGGGAAATAAAACAGTTTTTCCCTTTTATGAAAACCCCTCAGACTGACATATATGGCATTTATGACTGATGGCAACAATTCATTATGCTGAATAGTGAATGCCTGCAAGTCTTTTGTTCTTGGGTCTTGTACATTTGTAAATTTTCTTCTTTTCAGCTGTAAGTTGAATTGAATTTCATGAAAACTCAAGTTATTAATATTTTTATACATGTTTAAAACTTTCTAGTTCAACTGGGTGTTCAACTTATATAAGATTACTTGCAATAGGCACATTTTCATGTATATTTATCACGTAGCTTGTCAAAATGGGGCATAAGTCGTAGTGAAGCTGCATGTTTCTTTAAAGAGGTAAGATTTTGTGCGATTGATTTATTCACCATCAAGTCATTAAAAAAATTATGATTTCTTCCACTGAAAATGTGGGCGCGGTGCCAGACTTTTGTCAATGGAGGGTAACCATTTATGAACATTTTTAGCGTGTACTTTTCAGAGCTTAATGCATCTCATTTTCACCTAATGAGATTTTCTTGTCTTTTAAACGAATTTGGACGATTGCTTTTCTCCCGTAGCCTGCCATGACATAGATCAGTGGCCAATCCCCGTGCCAGGTGACACCCTCAACCTGCCCATCATGGGCACTGTCCTGCAGGTAACCCTCTTTTTCTTTTTCCCATTATTTCAGCTGTTGTTGGGGTTTTTTTATTTTGCTGTTTCACTTCGTCGTTTTGGGGAATTTTTTGGCTGTAATAATGTATATATATTTTTTATGCTTGTTTTGCTCTGTGTTTCTAGCAGCTTCCTTCTCTGGACTGCTGATTGTGGGACATTTGTTATACTGTATTTGTTCCTTTGCCATCATCTATTTGTATTGATTTTCCTCATATAAACCTGTAATTATTGTTTTAGTTCTAATACAACTTGTGCTACTTCAAAGCTCATTAATTTCTAATAATGTTTCAATGTCTTATCAAATCTCCAGATTATAACAAACTAAAAAATAATTTCCACATACTGCTTTAGTGCTATTAACTATTATTTTGCCCTTGTAAAAAATTTTTATTACAATGAAATCAGAAATGCAAGTACGTATCAGGTATCTGTGCTTAAAATAAGGTGCCATTGAGAGCAAATATTTCTAGTTTTGTTTGAAAAAGGAAAACCATTTATATATAGCTGTTCCTTTTGTTTGATTTTCCATTGTAAAATGTTCATCTCCACTGGTCTATGCGTCTATGCACATTAGATAACTAGGTGGTTATGTTGTGCTCTTGTCGTAGGTTGAATGTTTTGTTTTCTTTGTTTTTGCAATTGTTTTTCTTTTGTTTCTTGAGTTTTTCATTTTGTGTTTCTGCCACCCATTTTGGTGATGTAGGTACGAGTGCCGAGTCGATCAGACAAGCTGATAGGTCCCGCACAGACCAGATCAGAGCATGGGGTGAGAACGCTAGATAATGTGGACTGGAATGTTGTCCCACATACTCACTGCTAGAGTTCATAGACGAAGTTCAACTGTGCTCTCAAATTGCGTTACTCTATGTTCTGCAAGGCACTCACAGAATGATATGCTTGTGGCGTACTGTATTTCTAATCACATTATAATGTTGTGGTCGTAACAAACTGGAAAGTCAAAGGGGAAATGAACACCATAAGTGACCTTGGGAAAGAAATGAAGTGCTAGTTCGATAAAACATATGTGGAGCATTGTGGTGAAATCAGGCACTCTTCAAAATAATGAAATAGAAGATATCGCCATTTTACCGCCAGTTTGACAATTTTTTTCTAATTTTTGTTTTTTGGCTCAACACCTTTTATGTCCATTCAGAAAGATATTTCTGCGTGGATTTACTGAAAAACACTGATTAAGCGCTCAAAAAATGTAAATTTTCACTTTCCAAGGTTTCTCAAGCTTTGGAAATCAACAAACTTTGGCGGCCATTTTGTCGCTAATTTTACCTCTAAAACCAGGCGTCCCCGACCTCTTTCAATCGCAAATATCTCAACTTCTATTTTAGGTACATGTGTATTATTTTCATAGAAACATAGTCAAATGAACTATCTTTAGTATAATACCAAAAACTACAGATGCAGATGCGCAAAAATTGACGAGCGCCCAATTCCACAGCGTCGTAACACATATTTAAAACATATCTAGTTATAGGACTTTTGACTTTTTTGGGGTTGCTTATTTTTTACATAATAAGGATGAAGCAATTTGATTTGGAAAGGTCACTTGCATTCAGAAAAATTATTCCCTTAATGTATTCCACAATGTTGTCCTGTATATGAGAAGATGAGACAAGATAAAGACAGCGACTGACTTAACCTAATGCAATGTAAGAGCTCTAGAAATTTTTGCAGTCTCTGGTGTTTAGTCATGATACCAAAAATATGTTGTTGCAAAACCTCAATACTGGAGGCCTCTAGGGTTGAGGTTTTGTTTTATACAAACTTTGTGGGATTTTCTTGCAACTTCAACAGTATATTATTGGTAGTGGCTATAATAAAGTTTCCAAACTGGGGGAAGGCATTTTCAACTTTTGCCAGTATTAAGATTTTTAGAAAAATCAGCTTTTTTCTTTCGTTTAACAAGATGGCTGTATGCACGACTCCAACAGATGCCATTAGGCAATTTGCCGATTGTCAGAGTCTTGCACCCAGCCATCAAACTGTGTTCAGTATCTCTGTCTGCTTAAAGTTTGTGCTGGGGGCATGCTACATAAATCAATGCTGACCATTTAAGTGTAAAGTGTTTCATTATTTCCTCTCACCTGCACTAGAGGCTGGTATGTCAGACTCTTTCTGTTGCATGCCGTAGTTTTTCTTTGCTCTTCTTTTTTGGCTTGTTTCCCAATTTTTGCACTTACCAAAACCGTTTATAAACCTGTCCCCTTCTCGAAAGTCAAGACTTGTATCTTTTCAGATGACTTAGGAGAATAAGAGAATTATATATAGAACAGAACGGAATAATCGGAAACACTGGTAAAAGCCTTAATCTTACCACAGTCACTCAAATATTCTCTCTGGATTTTGCACTTTACCCAGTGAAGTAAGAAGTCATAATTGCATGATTTAGGTAAAATTGTCTTTGCGTTAGCTATTCTTTTACATTAAATTTCTACAACTCCCTCCTCCCACCCTATGGGTTTTTAACTTTTGACTATGGCTCATATTATGTGTTTTGTGTGTGTATGCGTGTGTATGTGAGTGTGTGTGTGTGTATGTGTGTGTGTGAACATCTATGCTGACATAGGTTTGTTCACCTGCATTGTGATTTGGCAACTCTTTAATAAAGTACGTTCGTCAATTTCTATGTAACGTATTTGCCTTATATCACAGTGTTTTTATTTGTAGAAATCATTTTAGCATGTAATCTAACAATGTTCTCCTTTCCTGAAGGGTGTGAGTACGTACATTCTCTGGTGTGGTTTACTCCTTTGACTTCTCTGTTCCTTTCTTCAGTAATACGAATTATCTTGTCTTCCTCCAACTGCATAAAAAATTGTATAAACTTGCTTTTTATCGAGTCAAGGAACTGTTGTTCTGTTTAACATTTTTTCCATGGCGAAATTTGCTCTGGTTGGGTGGGGTTTTTTTTGGTTTTTTCATTTTAAAAAAAAAGTTATGTATCCTCAGTGTTAAGTGTTAGTATCGAGACCAAAGAACTCTGGCTATAACTACACATGTAAATGGGTTGTGGGTTGTTGTTTTTTCTTTTGTTTGTTTGGTTGTTGTTGTTGTTTTGGGGGAGGGAGGTGGCAAATGTTCTGTGTGAATTTCTTTCCTTCAATAGTCTGTAAATTCTTGGTAATGAGCATTTCGACCCCTGCACAAATTGTATCCCTAACCTCTACCTTGTTTAGTGTGGCTTTCTCCTTGTAAGATGATGCTGTGGTCCCTAATTAACAAATAACACCTACTGCTTTTGTTGGATGTTAAATGTGTCTTAGTTTGGGTTTGGGGGAGGGAAGGGGGTGACTTAAAGACACAGATAGAAGGACTTGGAGAAACAAATAGAAAGACTTGAAGATAGAAATAGAAGGACTCAGATATATAAATTAAAGGTCTTTGAGATGTAGGTAGAAGGATTCAGGTATATGAATAAAAGGACTTTGAGATATAAATAGGAGTATGTGCTTCCCAAAACTGGGTCGTTATAGTGAGCAAGTTGTCATTTCGGGGACCACTGTTTGACTCTCTTGAAGGAGCTGATCATCATTTATGAGGTGTGCTAACAAAATGAGTTACTTCTCGCTATCCAAGAATGGCAATATTGGCCGAAAATCGACAGTTGGATCAGATTTATAGTAGATTGTCAATTGATGCCATTTTGTTCAAGCCCACTGTGTCTTTTATTATTCCATACTTACAAACTGTACAAACTCCACCTACAAATGTTTATGTATCAATTTCCATAAGGCTAAAATCCGAGAAGTAACTCATTTTGTCAGAACACCTCACATTTATGGTTCCTCCCTGTGTTGTCATTTTGGAGTTCCAACCCCGTGTGAAGGTCTTCACCGTGTTATTCATCATTCTACTTTGTTACATTTGGATTCCTTTATGAATACTGATTTTTTGTGGGTGGGTTGAGGGTGTTACAGGTTGGTCCTACTTCTGTTCTTTCCCTTTACTATTTCTGTCTGTGTTGCTTTGTCCTGGCACTAGCACCAAATAAGTATAGACTATGGCCATGTTGTGGACTTTGAATTGGGGAATAAGAGCATATAATACTTATTGTGATCCTGTTTATTTTCCTTTCTCAGCCATTTCTAGGCCAAGTGTCTGTTGTGGTGTGTTTTTTTCTTTTTAATTGTCAGAAAGACTGAGAGTATACAAACAACAGTGGTTTTGTAGGTTTGGGTTGTATTTCAACTGCTGTCAGTATTTAATTGATCTCATGCTCATGTTACCGTGTAAGGCTGTTTCCATCGCGTGTTGTGAGTTATATGCTGTACATGGATCTATTTGCTGTGACTGTCACCCTACTGGACTCATTTTTCTTCTTTTTTGTTTATCTTTCTGACGTGTAATCACAGCACACTGTCCCAGCTCACACGATACTGCCGTCACTTCACGAAGTGGATATTTACAGGTGAGCACAGCGCAGTAGGCGTGGCATTTCTTTTAGACAACGCATAATTTCCTGAAAGAATTTGAACAAATAGATAATTACATTTTTTGTGTTGATACCCGCTCAACTGCAAGCTCTATGTGCTTTACAGTCTGTATTATTACAATGTTTTTTCCCGTGGTCTCTTCAGTTGATGGGAATGTAAAAAAAAAAACAACTTCTTGTGGATAAAATAGAACTAACTGTGACAGTTTTCAGTCAGCATTTAGGAAACAATAGAGTAGTACATTTAAGAAAAGTAAATACTGCTGTATCACTGCTTAATCTCACCTTTGTCTACATATACTTTGATCTGTTGTATTTTTTTGTTTTGTTTTTAGGGAGTGGAATTTGTAGTGGAAATAACTGTATTATTTGTCCAATAGATTTTAAAAAATGGGACTTGTTATTTCCATCCTGACAAATTGTTATTTTTATTACATATCTGTAAATTTCAATCATATTTGTTGTAGAAAGATTATATGTGATGATCAATTTTTTTAAAAACAGTGTTTGGGCTTCACATTTATATTTCTTGCCCTGTGTACATAATGTTTCACTACAAAACAAAATTGGAGCAGGCAGCCCTCGTACTGTTGTCTTCTTTTTCAGACTGGAACGTTTTGTGTCTGCCTCATAGGTAACATATCAGAATGAGAAATGTACATTATATGGGCTCTGTCAGTGAGTGGTAGGAGCATGCCTGGTGATGACTCTATACCCTGGATGTTACCAACATATCCGTGCATTGTATGCGTGACGATGGTTGATTTTGTTACGGGTGGTTGGAGGGCACCACTGGTGCTACTTTTTTTTCTTCTGTCCTTCAGTTTTCTCTCTGTCTAACTTGGATTTTTCCACAGAACAGTTTCATCATCATCATCGATCATCATCATCATCATCAGGATGTAGGCCAGCAACAAACACTCTCCACTGTGTCTTATCTTGGGATAGCTTCTTGACAGTTTTCTATGTCCTTCCTCAGCACTGAATGACAGTTATTATTGTGTCGATGTGATTCTCTTTACTTAGATAAAGGTTAATTTTGCATAACTCCCTTTTCATCAAAGACGTGACGACCGCTGGTTTTCATGAAGTTCCCTATCAAGCTGACTGTGGCGGGTGCTGGGGTGCGGTTTTCTCCTTCTTTTCTAGCAAACATCTATCATCCTTATCTCTCTTCGTTCTTTTCTTTCAAACATCTATCATCCTAATCTCGCTTTCCTTCTTTTCTAGCAAATATCTAACATTCTCATCTCTCTTCCCTCTTTTCTAGCAAACATCTACAGTGCGGCCTCTCTATAACGACATCGTCGGGACCAGAAAAAAATGTCGTTAAAGAGAGTTGTCGTTGTAGACAGGCAACCAAAAATTTCAAATGAAATATAAAGAAAAAAATCAGGACCAGGGCACCATGTCGCTATACAGAGGATGTTGTTATATCGAAGGTCGTTATAGAGAGGCTGCACCGTATCATCCTCATCCCTCTTCCTTCTTTTCTTTTTATGTCACTCTCCAGCAGTCACACCTATAATTTTCAGCACTTACATGACCTATTTGTGTGGTAAATGCTGTAAAACCGTAACAAAAATGAAGAAACTCAATTTGCCTCTGCCTGTTTCAGTGCATTTCTCACTATACTACCTCATGTTCAGTTGCTGTGGGAGCTGGTGCTTATAGGAGAGGTGAGTGTGTGTGTGTGAGTGTCTGTATGTATGTGTGTGTGGGTGGGTGTGTTTGTGTGTGTGTCGTGTATGTGTCTGCCTCTTTCAGTGCATTTCTCACTCTACTACCTCATATCCAGCTTCTGTGGTAGCTGGTGCTTATAGGAGAGGTGAGTGTGTGTGCGTATGTGTGTGTGTTTGTCTATCTGTCTGTCTGTGTGTGTGAGAAAGAGTGTGTGCCTGTCTGTATGTATGTGTGTGTGTGTGTGAAAGAGAGAGAGGGAGAGTGTATGTGTGTCCTCTGGTCATTGATGTACAATCAAAATTGTCCAGGATGGCCGTCCATTGCTTTTTTTTTTATAAACTTATTTTAAGAGTGGAGCATCGAGATCTACTTTTGTTTTTTTAATGCCTAGATTTTTCAAATTGTAGTGTTTTTTAAATTATATATATTTTTAAAATAAGTTTTAATTTTTTCCCCCCCTTCTGTTTGTTCCTCAGCCGATTGTAGTGATGGCCTCTTCTCCCACGGTCACCTGCCACACAGTGCAAGCTCTAGTCAAGTACGTGGCTCATCTGACAGTGATAACCAGTCCTTTCATTGTGGTTTTCGTTATTGCAAATTGGGTTGTTTTTTTTGTTGTTTTTTTTGGGGGGGGGATTCACTCATCGTTTCATTTTTTTTAACCACTTGTACCTCTGCGATTTTTGTTTTTATTCTTGTATCACTGTTAACTGGCATCCTTTGTTACCTACCTGCCTTCTTTTTTATGTTTATTACTATTTTGTAACTCTAATCTTCAGCACTTATATCACCTAAAATGTTGAGAGTGCCAAAAAACATCTATCAAATCAAATCAAGCAAAATTGCAATTTTCTAGCCTGTCTTAATCCAAATAGATATATTCTTATGCATCTTAGTCACAGGGATATATTATTATTCGTTTTAGTCGCAGGATGTCCCCCAAAAAAGAAAAAAAAGTTTTCTCTCGTGTGAAGTTAGGAGAGAACAGCAATGTAACTTCCTGGGGTTGTGTGCTTTATGGTCAAGTAAGATATGACTTACGGCATACGAATGTGGAAGGATGTTGGTGATATTCGTTACTGTTTTAAAGACACACCGAAAAGGGGCTTAGGTAATTTTTAAAAATTCTCCTCAAATGTTTTAAAAGTTTGCACGCGTAATTTTGAAATAATACAGTAACTGCGAGTCTAATGAGCAGATTTCCATGTAATGGTTTCGTTTTATTTTTCCCCAGTATGATTGCTCCACTGAAATTCTGCAGTGATTTCCGCCCGTATTTCACAATTCACGACAGCGAGTTCAAGGAGTACACGACAAAGACGCAGGCTCCGTAAGTTTTGCGGCAACACAGCAGCTGTGGCTGTACACACACTTGTGAATTTTATCCTGGTGTATATTGACGCTGTCGTCGCAAATCATACAAGTCCAAAATAAGACCAAGTTATTTTTGTTTGAAAAATCACTTGGAAATGTTTTTGCATAATTTCTATGTTGGTATATATAAATGCAAGTTTAAGGAGCGAAAATATGAAATATGACAGTGGTGCAAAACGTATCTGTATCTTTTGTCTAGCATGTATTATACTCACGCTCTGTTTTCCTCAGGAGTTGTAATTTTTGTATTTACACAGTTTGTGACTGTTATCATGGATATGTTTGTGTCTTGTTGTTTTTTTTTTCATGTTATATTTCTGACCTTCTTTCTGTACCATAGAGTCATACACCTATTAGAAGTTGACCACAGAGTGATAATTGTTTTAGAAGTTGACCATAGAGTGACACACCAATTGAAAGTTGACCATAGAGTCACACACCTATTAAAAGTTGAATATAGAGTGATAATTGTTTTAGAAGTTGTCCATAGAGTGACATGTGTATTAGAAATTGACCTTAGAGCGAAACACCTATTAGAAGTTGACCATAGAGTTGACCATGTATTAATACCACCCACCAACATCTACTTCCAAGCAGGGCATTAGATAATACCTGTCACTACCTGGGTGATGCCTAACGGCCCCCAAATTTACTGAATCACCCTCTGGTGGCCGATATAGCCCAGGCTGGAAAGTACTCCTTTATCATCTCTGTGGAAGTATTCTATAGGTATTTGTAATGCAAATGATATTGGGTTTTTTTCATCAGCCCTCCGGTGATCCTTGGGGTGACCAACCCTTTCTTTGCCAAAACTCTGCAGCACTGGCCTCACATCATCCGCATCGGGGAAATGGGATCAATAGGTAGGTGTACTGTTTGCTTGGTTTATGCTTCTTTCTCTTTTTGTGCGATTTTGTGGGGAAATTGGCGGACGATCAGACGGGCTCTGGGGACACTTAGTGCAGGGTTTGTAGCACTCCTGAAACTTGTACATTCTGGGAAAGGTTTGTTTTCTCTTGGTAAACACCTCTCTAACATAATGATAGTAAATGAATAGCATTAAACAGCGCTCTGTTTTATTAGGAAACAAGCTCTGAGCTGTAAAATCATTTAAAATAAGCAATACATAGATTAAAAAAAACAACAACAACCCCCAAACCTTTTTTAACATCCTTCATTTTGTAGAAAAATTGATGGTGGCACTCTTGAAAGTTTTTCAGTGCCCTTGGTTTATTTACACCTTTATTACCGCGCCCCCCCCCAACTCATTTTATTTTGCGAGTGGCCAATGAAGTTTTCACTTTTGTATTAAGGAGTATCTGAAAAGGAACTTACGAACATGAATGTTTTGCAGGCTTGGTGATTAGTGAAGTCTTCACAGAATTTTATTTTTAATAATAATTCCCATTATTATTATTATTTTCTCGGTTTACTTGTTTTCTGATGCAAAAATGTGTCAAGGCCCTTCTTACTAGTTTTATTTAAATTCTATAATGTTTTGAGAGCAATGAGTCAAGTGCTACAAGCCCTAGCTGAGAGGGAGTGTGTTTCTTCACATCTTGCTTTGCGGGGACTTTGCTGCTTGGAGGGTTGTCCATGTACATTGGCAGTGCCTGTGGAAAATGTTGATGACTTTATGTGTAGGATCATGTTTGTGTGAAAGGAGCAGATATGATTTGTGAAGAAAATAATATGTCATTGGGAAAAAAAAATGTTTTATTTATAATTGTTAAGCAATTTTAAAAAATATTTGTCATGCTGATGAAATATGGTTCTGCAATTCTTTAGTATATTTTTCATGTGGACAAAATATGGTTAAGCAATTTTCTAAGCCACCCTCGGTTCTTGATTGATTTAATCCAAAGAGGTTTAGTCAATTTACTAATGTAAATCACCTAAACCACCAATGTGTCTCTCTCCAGTGCCTGTTTACTCACATAAGACTGGTACAGTTTTGTTATTATGCTCTAAGTTATATTTTTACAATATTATTTTCTTCTGTTGCCACATATTTTCAAGTTTTGAAATGCCAAAGTTTCGCATAGTGCTCGAGTTTAATTGGAAACTTGCATGTGGTATTACCTCTCTCTTTCCTTTATGTTTGAAGAGTTTCTTTCTTGGGGTTTTTGTCATTGAGGTTTGTTTTGCCTGTAAATAGGTGTTATTTTTTCGTTTTAAATCTTTTCACTTTGAGAATAATGAAGAAGGTCTGTTTTCATTTTTGGGGGGTTGAAATATGTATCTTTTGTCTTCGAAGTTACTTAATTATGAACTACACATTTTTTATGACACTTGCCTAAAATGAAATAAATATGTTTTTTTAAACGTTGTGCTGTGGTAACCTGAAGGGAAAAAATCCATCTGTGAGTTTTAGACTGTCTTAATATTTTGTTTTGAAAGAGTAGAATCACCCATTTTTTTGTTGGTCTCTACGAATGACGCTAATATCCGTTTCCTGGTCTTTTGCCCCTGCGAGTGAAATGATAAAAAAGTAAACTTGAGCCCCCAAATGTAACTTATTTGACCTTGTACACACATCCAGGATGTGCTCTCTGTGGGGCCACATATGAGTGGCTGTGATGTCGTGAACGAAGACGCATTTAACATATTTTAAGAATTTAAGAATACGGGGGAGGGGGGGGGGGCTAAATTTATTTTTACCTGTATAATTCTGGCCAAGTTTGAAGTACTGCATCAAAGATTCATCCCAACTGTTGTTGCTTTAGTGTAGAAAAATAATAATTAGGCTTCGTGGTGAAATCAGACCCTCGTCAAAATAATGAAATCTGAGAAATCAGCATTTTTCGGTCAGTTCGGAAATTTTTTTTCAAATTATTTTTTGGGACCTCAACACCTTATATGTCCATTCAAAAACACTTTGATGTGTGGATTCTATGGGAAAACGTTGATTAAAGGGACAAAAAATGTAAATTTGCTATTTCCAAGGACTCTTAGGCTGTGGAAGTCACCAAACTTTGGTTGCCATTTTCTCGGTAATTTTACTTCTGAAACCAGGCGACATCCACCTCCTTCAATCACAAATATCTCAACTTCAATTCAAGATAAATGGATATTTTTTTCCATTTTAAGCAAGTCAAATGAACAACCTTTAAGATAATACCATTAACTTAGTATGCCCAAAAAATTGACGAGCGCCTGATCCCACCGCGTCGTGACACAAACTGTAGCAAGGAGTGAGAAGTAAAAGACTTGTGTTGTGAATGTTTCCTCAAGGGAGTTCGCCTAAACTGGCCAACAAAGTGAAGAAGGCCGCCGCGCTAAAGACTCTGGACTCCAATCCAGGTTTGTCATCAACACGTGTGTTACACAGTCCCCCGGCTGTGGCATGAGTATCGTCGTATCATCGGTGTGTTTCTCTCTATGATGGACATGTGCTGTCCGTTCAGTGTGCCGCTGCTTTGACTTAGCCCTCTTCACTTCTGGCATTTTGTCCAACATTAACTCTTTAAACCCCCATCAGACGCTAGGAGCGTCCGACGGTAATAACCCTGTTCCCCATTGGACACTGGGAGCGTCCGATACCATTGACATCTGTTTCGTTTTATTTAGCGCAAGTTTTTTGCTTGTTTTTCAGTACTATTCGCGATCCAAGTTTTTAAAGTTATGACTAAGCCTTTGTTTCTGCCATTTAGAAGTTGGGGGCAAACTTTTGGGGTTATAATGAGACAGTGCACCAGGTTTAGGTGACTGTTGAAAAAACTTCAGGAAACGGTGGAAAAACTCAGGGTTTAAAGAGTTAATTTGTGGAAGATACATCCCAATATATTTTGCATTGTTGGCCCAGTGCCATAAGGTTCTATAAGTCATGCATTGTTGTTGTTGTCAGTAGAACCTCTTGGCCATTTGACTGCATTTTGTAGAACATTTTGTATCTTTTTAATCACCTTATTTCTTTTTTCTCTTGTCTTTTTTCCCTCTTTTGTAATTTTTTGGTCTGCTTTAAGTACTTGGTTTTTTTACTATCTGCAGTTATTTTTGCTAAATCTGGTGTAAAATGTGCACTTTTGAGTTTTTAATTAAACCAGCTGCTTGATATCGGCATGAAAGGAACTAGATGAAATATGTGTAGCTTGCGGTACTTTATATAGGCAAAGAGAACAGGACCAAGGGATTCTGAGCTGTCCGTGATAGTCGTCAGCTGTTTCCTCGTGCCAGACAATTAGAGGCTTTTTCCCATATCCCGACGGTGCATTAATTCATTCTGAAAGAGTAGGCAAGTCAGCTGTCCGGGTTTCGGCAGTGGGGAATGTGAGAGGACACATTACAGTGAATGTCCTACACTGAACCAGGACCCGTCCTACTTGATGTAACCTTCTTTGTTGGTAGATAATCTGATGTTTGAACCTTTGCTGTCCCTGATTTGATTTTGAAAAAGTTGGCAAGCCTAGAGTAGAATTATCTCTTTTTATGTCACAGTGAATGACGCAAATGTCTTTCTCACTGGTGGATGAAATGATAAAAATACAAAAATACTCGTAAGCGCCCCCCACCCCCCGTTTGGAACATTCTTGAACTCTTATGCACATGTGGGGTCTCCACTCTCTGTTGGACCACGTGTCAGCGGCTGTGACATCATGCACAAAAGACCATTTGCATTTATTAACTCTTACTGTCCACTCCAGCCCAACAGGCAGGAAAAAAAAATTCCGTCCTAGAGTCTCCCCCCAGCCAGAAGCGCCTCCCACAGCCAGTTTCTTCCTCGAGATTTCCCCATGATCGATGGCTATAATGATAAAAATAAATCACCGATGTTTGGCTGTAGCTTCATCATGGTTTCTAGTGAGAAAAGTGTGTCAGAGCTGACAGCGTCAGTTGTTATCTTTGGCTGTTCTCGCCCCATGTACTTTCACCCGTAGTTTTTTCTCTTGTGTGTGCCTCTCTGTGATCTGATAACTGCTATTTCAAACTAACATTTGCAACCAGAAACTCCCAACTACTGTAAATCCTAACATTCAACACGGATCTGAAGAAACGGTCTGATATTATTTTACCTATTACTATGGTTTGCCTTTTCCTACATATATTTACATTTTGGAGCTATGGGTGTGGAGGGCAGGGCTAACACACTACACAGCACACAACACACAGCACACACTGCTCACTTCACAGCACACAGCACCAGCTTGTAGGTGACTCCACTCACAAGGTATTTTCCTATTCCCCGACGAGGAATGTGTACACATTGAAATATCTTGGCCTAGATCTTGGGAAGAAAAGTCTTTTGCTCTCCAGAGGTCAAGGCTCAAAGTGTAAAGCTTTGGAAAGAATATTATTTGTTTAGATTTCCATACATTTATAGTTTTAAATATTTTTCTTCTATTGTGCTTGTATGCTGGATTTTTTCTTCTTTCTCTTCCCCCCCCTCTCCATAGGTCTGTCTATCTCCCAGTCCCCTTTCCCCCCATCCTTCCCCCCCCCTCCAATTTCCTCTCTGTTTCTTCCTATCAAAATTCTGTCAAAAGCAAAAATTCAATGCATTTTGTTAAACTGTCTGTCTTTTATGGACACTTTTGATTTCATTCTAGTCATGGATAAAAATGTTAATTTATATAGGGATTACAAACTGTAAATATGATTAGGGACGAGAGACTGATATTGTGCCTGTGTGTGGACTGTTCTGTCAGACTTGCTAAAGTGCGGGATTGGATGGTAGACGTCAAGTTTGTGTGTTAAGTACAACATGTCGTGTTCCTTGAAGTGTGTGATTGTTGCTTTAAGGTTCAGTTTTCTTGATGTTATTTTGAAGAGTGTAAAACTGTGCTGTGATATCAACACTTGAATGGTGTCTATTTTGTGAAAGGGTATGGGAGATACTTTGGTCTTTTGCTCTGATTGATTTATACAACTAGGACTACCAGGAGGAGGAAACTTTCTCTGCAGTCTTGCGCCTCTCTTAAGTTCCTGTTTTTCCATTCCTGTATATTTGTTTGTTTGTTTGTTTGTTGTATTTCAGAAAAAGGTGCGAAGTATTATTTAAAAAAGCCTGTGTGTTCAGTATTTTTGCTATAAAGTTTTTATCTTTGTTAAGGAGAATGTGCTTTTGACGTGGTTATCTAATGTTTTGCACGAGCAAGGAGTTTTGGGTTTTTTCTGCAATATAATATGCACTTAGGTCAGTGATGTGTCGTTGTACCCAAAAACTTCACATCTTTTGGTTGTGGACTTTTCTCCTGCTCTGGTGTTGTGGATTGCTTTTTTTTTTTTGCGCTGTTTTATCATTGATTATCAGAACTTGACGTTTTCATTCTTGAAACTCATTTTTTTTACTTGTGATGAGCTATTTTGTTTTTACAAATAAATGTGTTAAAATTTCATTAAATTAAAAATATTAATTCATAATGTAGTTTTTAGTGTGCTCAAAAAAACTCTTACTTTGATTCCTCTCAAACGATGGTTATTTTAGTACAGTGGAACCTGCACTAACTACCACCTGTCCAAGACACTCACTTGTACAGACAACCACTTCCCACTTTCTCCCCTGCTGTTTTTACAAAGACATTTTAAGACCCCTGAGCGCTCATATGACCTTGTGCAGTTGCGAGCACCGTAAAACACTCAATTAAAAAAAATAAAAAATTATAATGACCCTGTCCAAGAAGCCACCTTTGTAAGACAACCCCTTTTTTCCTTGTCCTCAACTATGATGAATGGTTGTATCGAGTCCACTGTACTGCATTGATAAACTCAAGAGTGTGACTTAGAGTTTCGACTAAACAACGTGTGTTTTTAAAATTAATGTCTTTTTCTGCTACATGTAATCACGGGTGTTTGAGTGCACCATTGATAAATCCTATTTCTCTTCTTTCTTTACTTTTATTTCTGTCTGCCTGTATTGCTTTGTCCCAGCATTTAATTATCTTTATTGTGTCAGTGTGTTTTTCTTTACTGAAACCAACAAAAAATAAGCAACTTATTTGTAATCTGGGTATGGCAAAATTACAAACGCAACTGTTTATTAAACTTTCTGATTCGTAATGTTTACTGCTTGAAAATATCAATATTGTATCTGTGTGCTTTCATAGTTCAAGGTATGTGTGTTGTATCTTTGTGACTATGACTATTATTATTATTGTTATATTGTGGCGTAGTATTGGTGTATTGTACTGCTCTGATTATGTCTCAACTGGTTGAAATATTTGAATTTAATGTGATATTTATTTCTTCAAGAGTGTCCAGCAAAGATTTTTTTCGGTGACCTTATACTTTTGCATCAATGCATTTAATGTCAGAAAGCCCAACTTTTTATACTTTAGTCTTTGCTCAATGTCCTGCTGACCATCCTCCCAGTTCAGCTTCCAACACAGTCGCAGTGCTTTATTGTAGGAAGATTCTGTTGACTGGACATGTGTATGGTCAAGAAAATGTTAGTAGTTGAATAAGCACACAAGTTATTTTATTGAGTAGCTCTGTCTTTTGCTGAGATGCTGTATCTGAATTAGCATGTTGGTCCTTACATGCAGGATGGAGGCAGCCTGCCTCCTACAATGTATAATCCAAATTGTTTTGATGGGGGCGCAGACGAAAAATATCTGTACAGTAAAATGAAGAAAGGGAATGACTAATGCCTACGTGTTCAAAGTCACATATTTGCTGTGACTGATTGTTTCACACATGTTTTTATTTCCAAGTCTGACGGAGCTGTGAGACTGGCATCAGTGGTGTAGCTGTTAGGCACTTGGTCATGGTACACGGTAGAGAACAGTTCGATTCTCGATAGGGGAAAACTTTTATTGAGGATCTCAGTGTTTCTGCTGAGATGTTGTATCCTTCTCAGCTCGGATTGGCCCTGACAGGCAGGGAGGGTTGAAGCCCGCTTCCTAAATGATTTAAACTGTGTTGAATGGGGTGTAAAAACACCTAGGATTAAGATAAAGAAAAGGAAAAAAAAATCTGTGAGCATGTGTGAGTGTGCCGGGCAGCTGTTGGTGTCTTTGTCACGGTCTTTGTGTGGTTCTCTGTGTCCTCAGGTGTCTACACCAGGTACAAGTCTTTCCTCACCAAGGACAAAGCCATTCTCAAGCGTCTGATGAAGGTATTTGGGTTGGTTATAATATATCCTGTTCTTGTGGACTTGAGTTGAATTGCTTTCGTTGATCTGCGTTTTAATTACTCAGCCCGGCTGGCCTTGTCAGGCAGGGTCGTGAGCCCGCCTTCTGAATTGTCTAAATTGTGTTGATGGGGATGTGAAAACACCTACTTTATTACTTATAATGAAAAGAAAATTAAAAACTGCATTTATCACAAGCATAAAATACAATTGAATACAATTTCACATACTGTAATATGTTTTTTTTTAAAACAAAAACATTCTAAACAAAATTTTGAGCAATTCTGGCTGATGTGAGCTAGAAATCCATATTTTTCTACTACTTTGAAATTCAATATTCATGCACGCTCATGTTTAGAGTCTGACTTAAATGATAGGACCATATTTTTAAAAATTCTTCCGTCACTGATAACATTGCTAATTTCAGGGAGCTCAGCTGAAGCGTCCGGTGGAGGCCCAGAATGCCATTCTCCGCCGCTACCTCCTGGAGGTCACACAGAGCTTCATGATCCCTCTGGTGAGTCTAGAGCTGGTGTGTGGGTGGTTGGCGGGTGCTCTGGTGTGGTTTGCTCCTTCTTTCCTATCAAACATCTGTCATCCTTATCTCCCCTTCTTCTTTTTTATGTTTGTTACTCTCTTGTAACACCTCTAATCTTCTGGCGCTCAAATAACCTTATGCAGGTGCAAGCGCCATAAAATCTCTGCTAAAAAAAAAAAGAGCGGGTGCCATATCCCATTAACATTGATTTTAGCCCTGACAAATAGGCTCAGAGAAGCCTGCCTCCTAAAGTCTAGATTGTGGCAATGTAGAAATTAATGGTTTTTCCCTAACCTTTTCCCTTGTGAACTTCCTGTAGAGATCTCTATGAACCAACCACTTTCCAAGACACAATCTGAGCCCGAATTATACTACAACACCCATAACAGTGCTTCTTAAAATATCACGTTCATAGTGTAATATTGTACTGATAACAACTAATGAACAGATGTATTTATTTCAAAACGCGTTGAGACAGATGCTTCCGATTTTTTCCACCACCATCAGATTTTACTTGAACAAAAAGTACTCTAGTTTTGACTTTAAGAGACACATCACAAACCTCCTGGGAAGAACTCACCCCGCCCTCAGTGGTCGATGCATGCACCACGGTTAAGGAGCCCCTGGTGTAACCTTTTTCTTTTTATTTGTATCTACAGGAGCGGTACATGGCCAGCCTGATGCCCCTACAGAGGAACATCTCTCCACACAAGGTAGGCCTTCTCTTCTCTAAGTTTCATCATTTTAAAAAACAACTTGGTTCTTTTATGCCTTTGCTTTTTCACTGCTAAATTCCGTAAAGCAAAGGAAAAGCTGAGACAGAGACTATCATTGTTGGATAGTTCTAAGATAACCATTTTTCTGATATGATGTGCAGTTCCATGCATCGGGTTAAATTGTTTTCGATTTATTTATGGTTACATTTGTTTGGATCGTTCAAATGATATGGAGGTTTAGTCTTCTAAAATAAGAATTTAGTTCCTGTAAAAAATGCGTGATCTGAGGCGATTGTGGGCTGATGGGCAGTGTGGAGGTAAGAATAGGCCAGTACACGGCACATATGGTCATCTGGTTCTTTGTAGTTTACTCCCCACTGTGATAATTTCATAAAATAAGACGAGACAGGTGAGATAACATTTTGCTCCACAAAAAAAAATTTGCTGCTGCATGGTAAATACATTCTATGCATACTTCAACAGACCCTCTCTCTTACACACACACACACACACACACACACACACACACACACACACACACACACCCACACACACACACACACACAAACACACACACACACTCATGCGCACATACATGCACAGACACAGGAATAGTCATTGGCCGGGCAAACATGATTACATTATTCTCGCCCGTTATCATCTTTTTCTGTAAAACTTGTACTTCAGGGACCTCCCAAACTGAGGCCATTTGAGTCGGAGAAGTTTCTGGAGACGGTGGAGCACTCTGGCCCTCAGCTCACCTGTGGCATCAAGGGAGACTGGGAGTCCCTCTACAAGTGGGTGAAAAAAATTTTGTTTTATTTGTTAGTTTTAGTAAGAGTTTTACTGCGCTCGCAACTGGATAAGGTCGTATGAGCGCGCGAAACACAAGTTGGTTGCGTTCACAACATTTCACTGCAGGGCTTGGCTCAAGTCAACGACCAGATTTAAAATGCTAAAAACTTGAGGAAAAATGAGTTTAAAAATGATAGCCTGCTAAAAGTCAGAATAGCTGTTTTAACAAGTTATCGTAAAGGCCAATGGTCTTTATAAAAACGAGAATTCTGTTGTGATCAACGACGGAAAACAGATCTTACAATTTTTTTGCATTTGAAGTATTTCCTTCGGGTCTCTCCGAAGTCTAGACATTCTTTTGGTAAGATCCGTGTCGCATTCGACACAGAACAGCTTCTCATCTCCCTGAAGAAGGTATTTATTTGCAGGGACATGTGTCCGATCCTGAATCGAGTAAAAATGACTTTTGTCTCTTCTAGAGAGGCCCAAAGGAAAAATTATGTGTTTGATTTTGCTTTGTTTACTAAAACGAAAGCAACCTGCCAACTTAATGGTCTAAATGGTGTTGATAGGGGCATAAAACATCAAGTTACATCTCATTGTTGTTTCTTTTCTTTTCATAGCTAGCAAATGATAATGATAACTGCATCTGCATAGTGCTTATCCACACTCTACAGCATGCTCTATGCGCTTTACCTTACAAATATTTTTTTTTTTTTTTATTTTACATTTGTATAGTTCTGTTTGAATTGGTAGTAATAGTAATAATAACAGATTGCATTTATATAGCGCTTCATCCCATACTAGTAGAAGCTCTGAGTGCTTTACACCAATCACATGATCATTCACACTAGAGAAAATATTTCACAGAAACAAGAAAAACCAGTTCAACCACATAAAGGAGAAATTTCACAACCATACATTAACTATATACACAAAAGAAGAGCAGTAAAAAACAAAACATATGAGTGTTGTCTATTTCATTTGTTTTCTATTTTCTTCTCTCTGTATCTTCACTCCTCAGACGTTTCTTCCGCTCCCCCAACTTCGAGGGCTGGTACTACCAGCGGCAGCGAGAGGTCAACCAGAAACTACAGCTGCTGCATCTGGAGGCCTTGAGTAATGCTGTGAGTTTCTCCTACGTCACTCTCACTCTCTCTCTCCGGCTCGTCTTGTTCATGTTTCGGTTTGGGTTTTTTTTTTGGGGGGGGGGGGGGTTTGGGGTGGGGGGTGGGGGTGGAGTTGTTATTTTAGAGAATGGGAAGGAGAATTTTCCTCTCTCAGCCTGGGTTGGCCATGATAAGTAGAGTCGAAGCAGTCGCCTGCTAAATAATCTTAATTATTTTGATTATGCCCCCTTGTACAGTGATATCGGATTGTTGTTTCTTTTTATAACCAACTAAAGATGAGTTTTCTTTTTTTCTTTAAAAAAAAATATATTTGTATAGCTGTGTTTGAGTCAGTAGTGACAGGGTTGTATGTTTAAGTTGTCCTGTCTTTATTCTTCCAGAATTTGTCGGAGTGGATTGTAGACAAAGAAGAAGTGGAAATTGTGGATCTGATTCTCAAAATCAAAGAAAAATTGGTGAGTTCATCATATCATGTCTGTCTGTAGATGTCTTACGAGCTTAATATTTTTAAATTTACAGACCAATATAAATGAATTTAGTCTAGTATGACTCAATGCTAAGGTACCTAGTGATTTTGGACGTTATTCATGACAAATGTGTCTCTTGTTGCTATGGTGACAGCAGCCATCTTGGGAAAAAACCCTCACATCTTTAAATTTATAAAATCTCAAACTCTGTCAACAGTATTTTACTTTGTAAGAAAGAAATGGAAAGGCCAGGCTTCTATTGGAGTAAATTGACTTTTACTGTTCTGTCAGCAGTTGTAACATAGAAAGAGACATCTGTTACATGTAAACTTATAATTTATAAATACAATGACCTGCTGTGGGTGGTTGGCAGGTGCTCTGTTATGGTTTGCTTCTTCTTTCCTATCAACCTTATCTCCTCCTCCTTCATTTTTACGTTTTTTACTCTCGTAACACTTCTAATCTTCGGCACTTATATGACCTTATAAGATAAGATACATCTTTATTGTCCAGATTCTGACACATTGGTTATATATATTGGCAATATGCTACGTTATTGTGTTGAAAGTGCCTTAAAACTCTTACGAAAAAAAAACTCTGCCCTCCCCAGACGTTTGCCTCCCACCACCACGGGATCGTGGCCAAGGACAGCGTGTCGCGGCTACAGAAACAGCTGGAGGACATCGTCTCCACCCTGCCAGACGACCTTCAGAGCGTCATCAAAACGTGATGTAACCTTGACCTAGCTACTGACCGTACTGTATTCCCACCTTGAGGTGTGATGGCCGTGACTGCTCACGTGGAAAACTGTGGCCTGACATCTATATATATATATATATATGTGAGAGGTGTGCTGACAAAATGAGTTACTTCTCGGATTCTATTCTTATGGGAATAGATACATCACTCTTATAGGTGAAGTTTTTACAATTTATAAGTATGAAATAATAAAAGGCATGTTATAATTAAAAAATATGGCATCGTTAGAATATCTACAAATTTGACCCATGTGTCGATTTTTGGCCAATATCTCCATTTGTGGATTACGAGAAGTAACTCATTTTGTCAGCTCGCCTTATATATGTTATATATATATACATATATACTGAAAGGACAGACAAAAGATGTACTGGCCACCATGTATACTATACACTGACGAGCAGTCCGGCTGAGGGCCTGTGTATGTGTGTGTGCGTTGAGTGGACCAGATGAGTTGTTCGTTTTTGTTGTGCGTCTGAGTGGCCCAGCTGTAGATTCCCGTTACTGAGGTAGTGAACGCTGTTGGTTGTGAGCCGTTTGTGAGCCGTCTGAGGAAAGAAAAAAAGGAATCCGAAAGACAGGAGTAAAACGAGACTCGTGAAAAAAAAAGTGGATGACTGGATGGAGAGAAAGTGACAGAAATCTCGTTCTTGTTCGATTGATGCTGGAAAAGGAGAGAAAGTGACAGAAGTTGAATCCTTTGTTCAGTTGTTGTTTGACGCAGAGGAAGTGACAGAAATAGCTTTTCAGTGCGATTGACACAGCCATCGTCTAAAAACAAAAGCCCAGTCAGGCATATGTGTCTGGGGGAGTGTTTCTGTCAGGATCGTGATCTTGTGGACGGATGTTCACGGGCAGCGCTGCATACAGACGTATCTCCCAACGGCCGCCAAAAATGACTTACGTCTGTATGCAATACTGCCCGCGTGTTATCTGTGGTAACTAGAGCAGAGATAGCTGTTGGAAAACTACTGTGGTTCAAGTATAACCAGATACTTGCTTCTGTCCCTTCAAGTTGTTTTTAGCGAGTATCTCTACTTGTCTGACGGGACCTTTTGTCCATCTCAGCTGTGGTGATGGTTGCCCTGACAGGCAGGATCAGAGCAGCCTGCCTCCTAAATGATTTAAATTCTGTCAGTGGAGGTGTGAAACATCTGTAGTATCACAGTCACAAGTGAAACATCTCTAGTATCATAGTTTCTAGTGAAGTATCATAGTTTTTAGTGAAACATCTCTAGTATCATAGTTACAAGTGAAACATCTCTAGTATCATAGTTACAAGTGAAACATCTATAGTATCATAGTAACAAGTGAAACATCTCTAGTATCATAGTTACAAGTGGAACATCTCTAGTATCATAGTTACAAGTGAAACATCTCTAGTATCATAGTTACAAGTGGAACATCTCTAGTATCATAGTTACAAGTGGAACATCTCTAGTATCATAGTTACAAGTGAAACATCTCTAGTATCATAGTTACAAGTGAAACATCTCTAGTATCATACATCTCTAGTATCATAGTTGCAAACTAAGAAGGGTCTGCCCCTCAGACTGATATTTAGATTTTCTTTGTGCAATATTTCATTAGTATATCATGAACTTGAAGAATTTGACAGAGGTTACAAATATCTGAATAATTCCACAAAGCCAGATTTCTAAAATTATCCAGATTTTGCATGACTTCTTGTAAATAAGATGTAGTAACTCTTTATCTCTGGAGGAGAGGGGGGGGGGGGTAAACCCACTGGGCTGGGGCCCTCTATTGGTATGAAATCTAAAAGTGACATACACATCACAAATTGGTCATTGAATCAAAGCAGGTGAACCTATTTTGATAGCTTTCTGTCTTATGAAAGAACTCGCGGTAAAAGAGAGCTGTTTTTATTAATTGACAAAAATTAATTTGACATCAAAGTCATCATAAAGGATTGTACCCGAGCGGCTACCAGTGGACCCCCAGCACAGAAGTTCCAATCACGTGCCACTGGGAGTGGCTTGCTGGAGATAAAGATTTATATAATATGATACAAAAATTTTGTGTTCCTTTGCATGCATTTCCACGGGGTTGTGGCAGTTCAGGATATTTCCGGTAACCCCGTGGCACCTCTGATGTGGTACTAGTTTTGTTTTGTTTTGTTTTATAGCATGAATGACTAGTGCAGAGGCAGCTATTAAACAGTATCTTAGTGTTATCCAGAAAAAAAAGGTCTCTTCATGCAACATTGCAGCATTTTTTAGGTATTTTAGATTCTAGACAATGAATGTACACAGTCCGTTGTTCTTCCGAATGGTGAGCCGCTGAGCTTCATCAGTCAGTTACATCTATCTACTACTGCAGTTTTTTCCTCTACGAAACAAACGATGCAAATTATTAGTATGTTTGATTTTTATTATAGCGTTCCACTTTTTTCTTCGTTGTTTTTATAAGAGATTTGCCTCTGGTTGTGGGTCAGGTATATGGGATGTACTTGCTCTGACTTTTTTTACGAGAGTAGGCCCTACTGCTTGTGTTACAAAAGGGTAATAGAACTGAGGGATAAAGAGGAAGAATTGGTTTGTGTGTGTGGGGGGGGGGGGGGAGTATACACAATTTTGATTGTAAATGTCAGTGAGTCTTTAAACAACGATGGCAGTGGATTGTGACAAAAGATTTAGAAGTGCAGGACTAGGCTGATGGCTGGGACCAGCCTTGTCTACATACAGCTTTGTTCCTGCAGTCTTTGTTTACAGAGCAGTATTTCAAATGGCTGTTTGTCGAATGTAAGCCTAGCGGCCTCTACGTTTGATCACTTGACGATGAATGTAAATTTTATTGACTTTACTTTGTAAATATGTATGTTCATGTATATGCTGAATGGTTTCTGTATATTTCTCTCGAGTGTACAAGTTGTGGATAATCTTTGGGAAGCTTTCTGTCTTGTATCAGGTTCTCAGAGAGTACTAGACAACAGGGTTGTTTCTGCTAGAGGTGCAGTGTCACTGTGTCTTTTGTGTCCGTAAGACTATGTTGAGCTTCTTGAATATTTGGAAAACAATATTGTTTTAATTTTAAAATATGAGAATTACGAGCGCAGTTAAATTTAAGAATGTTTTCCTGTGCTGATGTCTCAAAATGTTATCTTGTAGAGGTTTCGTAATTTACAAAGACCTGGGAGACCAGTGGATTACTTACCACCTGTGCTTGTCAACCTTTTCTAGCCAGGGCCCTCTTTTGCCACCGAGACAGGCTGACATTTTGGTATGACCCACCTGCATGTATTTTCAGACAAGGCATAAAATGTGTCATGACATGGTGGAATCGGGCGCTCGTCAATTTTTTGGACATGTGAAGTTATTGGTATCACCCTTAAGCTTGTTCAGTTGTCTTGCTATCTGTGAAATAAATGCCCATTTAACTTGAATAGAAGTCAAAGATATTTGAGGTTGAACAGTGTGGGGTTGCCTGGTTTCAAAGGTAGGATTAGCGAGAAAATGGCCGCCAAACTCTGGTTATTTCCATAGCTTGATAGTCCGTAGAAACTGAAAACTTACATTTTTGTGCCTTTAATCAACGTTTTTCAATAAAATCCACCCAGAAATGTGTTCTTAATTGGACAACAGTGGTGTTGAGCGAAAAAGCCAAAATTTGATTAAAATTGCTGAACTTGCAGAAAAATGCCAGTTTTTTCAATTTCATTATTTTGACGAGCGCCTGATTTCTTCACCACAATGTCTCACAAACAACACTTGTCTCTACCCCATGATCCCCACCGCCCACCAAAATAACCAAATGGCCCACTAGTGGGTGATAGCAGCCCGGTTGGCAAGCACTGGTTGAGATGACCGGCCCATTGATGGGAGATTAGGTTATCTGTTGTTTCTTTGACTTGAGTTGATATTTGTGTGATGATGATTTGTTCGCTTTGAGTATGTTCACGTGGTTTTGCTGAGGGAACTGGGAAGACATGGGTGCACCAGCGTCTGTGGTAGAGCATTTAACACTTACAGTACCGCAGGCTCATATAGTGAAAAACCCTCAAGTATGCACCAGTTAAGAATGCTGAAGCTGTGGTAGAATTTCTTTTTATTTGAAAAAAAAAACCGTGGCAGCCCAAGACACACGCTTTAAAAATTCACAGAGCTTCATCAACTATTCAGCCATCATTTAAAGTGACTTCCTTTGGTATTTACTTCTGTGCAGTGCGTCCATTCGTTGTTTAATTATCTTTAGTGCGCCTGGTTGCGTTCATCGCCAGCGGTAGTGAGCGCATACTACGGCCTTACTCACCGGCGGTATGTAAGTGTTAAATGCTTGGCCACCACCCTCAGGGGGCGGGAGTTTGATTCCCATGTGGAGAGAATTTTTTGTTGAGTGTCTGTGTCTTTCTGCTGGGACTTTGTATTGTATCCCTCTCAGCCTGGGCTGGCCCTGACATGCAGGGTTGAAGCCTGCCTCCTTAATTATCTAAATTGTGTGGGCTGGGGTGTAAAGAAAACACCTATAAATTAAAAAAATATAAACAATCTGGAGAAGAAGATAATATTGTACTAAAAAGTGTGACAGAACTGATTTGTGTAATGTGCGTTGTTACTTCTTTGTCACGGTTGCAGCTCAAATGTTTGATAAATGTTCCTTCTATAATAGCAGCTGTCTGATAAAGAATGGCATAACAAACATAGTGTTTTCATCCCCCATTGTGCGTCAGTCTGATAAAGAATGGCATTGAAAAAAAACCGTATTTCCATCCTCCTTTTCACATCTGTCTGATTCAGTATGTCATTAAAAACAGTGGTTTTATCCCCCTGTCTCATGAGTGTCTGATACATCTTGGCCTGTAGACAGTGTTTTCATCCCCTGTTTCATGTTGACTACACCATCATTATTTTCTCAACTAAAAGTTCAGATTTCAACTCATTTGTTTTAACCCCTTTGTTGCCAGGGTGTGTGTGCGTTCTGACTGTCAGAAATTACTTCTTTCAGCTGAGCTGGTTAGCCAGGACAGCAGCCTCCCATGTCTCAGTGTTAGTGGACTTGCTGTCTAGATCAGATGTAAATTCTAGCCCCCTCATATGTTGGACCATGGGTCACTTTCCTCCCTTTCCTCATTCCCTATGTTCCCCGTCTTTCTCATAAGTTGGCAAAATTTGCAAATCTAAATCAAAAGAGAAAATTTCCTCCCTCTTTAAAGTCATTTTGATTTTTGATTTTTGCCGAGAGCACGTGTTCGTTGGCAAGCCAAGGCCTATATTTATCGATCACTTGCAAACCTAACTGTAAAGTAATACCAACAAATTTGATGCTGATATAGTCCTTTTTGTTATTCTTGAATGTGAAACCATGCTGTGCTTGTGCCGAAATCTCCTTATAGAAGAATGAGAGCCAGATAATTAGCGTGATGTCATGTGACGTCTAATAGGCAAACAGGAACAGCAAATTTTGCCAACTTCCGTGACTTACGTGATACGGCAAAGAACTGAAAATTACACAGTTTCATGGCATATCAAGTACATCATAAGGCAATAAAGGGGTTAACAATGTCTTTGTCTTTGGTTCTCGTTGTTTGTGAGATGAATTTTGTGGTCTCGTGATGTCGTCTGTCGTGTCTGGATGGTGTTCATCATGCTTTTACTTTTAGTCAACAATGTTTCCCAGATTTTCTGATGACATGTTTTTGTTGTTGGTAATGTCCTGGTGGTGGCTCAATACTTTAACTTGTTCATCTACGTAATCTTTTGTTGTAGCTGGCCTGCTTCTGGAATGTTTATCTACTTAAGTACGGCGGAGTCCACTAACACCTGTATTACCTGTCCTGGGCAACAACGTCATTGCTCACCGGACAGGTCCATAAGAAAAAAAAAGAAACCGAATGTGGTTAATACAAAACACGGGGAAACAGAAACAAAATAAAGCCCCAGTTTTTTTTAATTATTTCGGTTTAAGCAGACTCCACAGTATATACTTTTGTATTCTGTTCTCTCTCCCCAAAATGACCGAATAGTGTATTTAGTAGCCGTGGTTTATTCGTCTGTGTGTGTGTGACTAAGCTGGATTCTGCTCCCACATTATGGTGGGCCTAGCTACGACAGGGTTGGCCACTCTCGAAATTCTTTCGTGAAGTCAAGATTTTTTTTTTGTTCTTGAGAGGGAATAATTTGATGTGCTAAAAATGTTCCTTTTCTGAGGTGTAAGCACCATAAATAGAGATAAATTGAGTGCTCCGTGTACTGTCTTCAGAGCCATGAGGCCTGCTGGCCCTGCCTTTAGTTTATGAATGGAGTCTATCAGCTCGGGGGCTTGACCAATGAGTACATGTTACATTTATGTAAAAAAACTTTTTTTGAGCACATACATGGCTGGTTATTGCTTCAAATTATGTATTCAAAATGGATAGTGGGTGTTTTGGAGAAGTGAAAAGATGTTTATGTAAGTCAAAGTGTTCGACTGTTGAACGGTGGTGGGGGTACAAGATGTGTGGGTGCATACGTCTGCTTTTTGTAGGCAGAGCTCGGAGCGCTCAATCTGTCTTTATTCACGTTTCAAAAGGAATCAAGAAGTTTTTGGTTTGGTTTGGTAGGAGTATTACGGCCCTCGCGACTGCAGAAAGTCATCATATGAGTGCACAAGGAGTTTTTTATACAGTTGTAAAGTTCGATTGTTTGAAACAAGTCTTTCAGTTTTACTTTGAATTACGAAAATATTCTTTATCGAGACTTAAAACAGGTTATCACTTGATGTGGCCACACGTGTCTTGTGGCATTACAGCTGTAAAGATGTGTCGTTTGAAGTGTCACACACTGTGGTCTTGACATACTTTCTGCATTCAAAGTGTCCTAGCTTTAATTTGTACCGGTATGGTCAGGTTTGATTTATTACTGGCACGCTCTGACGAACTTTAGTTTATGTATGAATTGTTCATTTTCATATTATTTAATTCATATTTTAGAGCTTTTGTTTGCTGTGCAAATTCATCTATAAAGTTCTGTGTTATTTTGTCTGCCATACATGTTCTCATTTTCACCCCCTTGGTCTCCTTTGTTTACGACAAAGTATTGAAGAAGTTCTAGACATTTTCCCTGCTTGTATAGCACTAGAGAATCTTGTAACACTTTTGCTTTAAATTTAGTGCTTTATGATGAAGGAGTTACAAAATGAGTATAGTCTGTTTGTAGATTATTTGGTCATCTCTCTTCTATATATCCACTTTGCACAACGTTTGTTAGAATTCTCTTTGTAAATACAATAAAGGTCCAGGTTTCTGTGGTGTAGCAGTTAGGTGCTTTGTCATCACACGCAAAAGACCTGAGTTTGATTCCTGTGTGGGGATCATTTTTATCAAGTATCTCGGCCTTTCTGCTGGGATGTTATATCACCTCTCATTCTGGGCTGGTCCTGACAGGCAGGGTCAAAGCAGCCTGTCTCTAAAATGATCAAAATTGTGTCGGGGGGGGGGGGGGGTGAAGACACCATGCATAGTGACAACATGGAGTAGCAATATAAATAGCTCTCTCTGAAACACTTTGCCGACGTCTGGGATTGGATCAGGGTATACCAAAGGGCAGTATATTTTTCATTGTGTAATTTTTTTTGTATGTTAATTAAAGGACTTGGGAACTTCTTCATGATAGTTACAAGTCCTGTCTGCAATGATTGTTCACATGTAACTTATTTCTTCTATGTTATGTTCTGTGTTTCTAGTCATTTGTTGAGGTGTCGCCGTTCAGTTTTCACAGACTGAAGTCTGCGATGTAGCAGGCTAGACACTTTGCTGTCGTAGTCAGGAATCCCAAGTTGGGTTCTATAGAGAGGAGAATTTTTATTGAGTATCTTGGTCTATCTCTGTCTTGTTCACTGCTGGTCAGCTGGCTTTGACAAGTAGAGTACACCTACATTTTTAAGAATAAGAAAAAGTTTTCACAGATGTCTTGATGAAGTGCATATGTGTAGAGGAATGGCTTGAGCAGCTGCCAAAAAAAAAAAGCAACACCAGTTCTAAAAATGAGATTGAAGTAAGGTCCACTTTATTCTTTTTACTTCTTTGCTGTAGAGATTTTATTTTGGGTGGCATTTTAAAGTACTTACATGAACTGGTTATGTTAGGTCTAACAGTATAATTATGTGGTGTAGCAGTTAGGCACTTCTCTGTTGCATGGAGGAGACCAGAGTTTGGTTCTCGAGTTGGGAGAATTTTTATTGAGTATTGTCAGCTTTCTGCTGGGATGTCGTATCCCTCTGTGCCCTGGTTGGCCCTGACAAGCAGAGTGGAACCTGCGTCCTGAATGATATTTTTGGGTTAATGGGGGTGTAAGTACACCTACGGTACATTAAAAAATTTTATGAAGTCAGGTCTACACTTGAGCAAAACTTTTGAAAACTCCAGTCCAACTTTAAATATTTCATGTCATTCTTTGTCTTGTTTGAAGACTTTGCTATGGCTGAATACTTCTGGTGGTTTGAGAAACTGTGGTGGATAGAACCATCTGGAAAGACGGAGAATATTGTATCAGGTTCATTTTTGTTTCTGTTGTTCATTTTGTGAATCAAATTATTGTACATGTAGATCTATATATTATGTAGGTTTGTTTTATGTAGTTGTCAAGACCAAAAGTGTTTCGCCCTCTCAGGTGTTCATCGTATCTTTTATGTTTGTTATTCTTTCTGGGTTGTTTTTTTTGTTTTTGTTTTTTTCACATTGTCTCAAACTGGTGTCTGGGGTGTAGCAGTTAGGCACTTCGCTGTTGTTCATAGGAGACCCCAGTTTGTCTCCTGAGTGGGGAGAAATTTTTATCGAGTATTTTGATCTTTCTGCTTGGATGTTTTAAGAGAGAAATTTTTATTGAGTATTTTGTTCTTTCTGCTGGGATGTTATATCCGTCTCAGCCGGGGTTGCCCCTGAAAGGCTGGAACGAAGCCAGCCGCTAAACGAGGTGTTGATGAAGGCATAAGTAAAATCTCCTACTATATTTATTTCAATTCATTGTCTCAAGGTAGGACAGCTGGGAATCAAGCACTTTTAGTCTGGGGAAAAAAACAGATGCAAGTCTCTCAGAATGATGTAACAGTTTTTATGTAATGGCATTGACAGAGTGAACGAGTTCTCCTTTTTGTTTCACTGTATTGTGGTTTTGTTTTTTTGTTTTTGTGTTCTTGGTTTATCTTCTTCTACTTCTATCAGTATTGATTGTGACTGGCGTCTGTGGTATAGTGGTTTGGTGTTACTCTGTTGCACGCAGGTGACCCGAATTTGATTCCCTCGTGAGGAGAATTTTTATTGAGTCTCAGGGTCGCCTGACAGGCAGGGTCAGAAGCCTGCTAGCTTCCTAAATGATCTAAATTGTGTTGATGGGGGTGTAAAACACCTTCATTTAACTTTTTTTTTCTAAAGAGTTGTAGTTTCTGCTCTGTCCTTGTTATGGGTTGGGGGGTTTTCCGAGATAATATTGTGTACACTTTTGATCTTTGCACCTAAACTTGTGAAGATTGTTTATTTTTTATTTTATTTTATTTTTTGCTAGTTCTAGGCTTGTTTGGAGTTCTGTTTGTTGACTCACAGTGGTGGGTGGTTGGTGGGTGCTCATTTGTGGTTTGCTCGCTCCTTCTTTCCTATCAAACAAACATCTCTATCGTCCTTATCTCGCCTTCTTTTCGTAGGATGTTGGTCTCCATAATAACACCTGATCATCTGCACTTTTATGATCTGTGTGTGGGGGTAGGGGAATAACATTGATATCTTTACGTTTTTCAGAAATGTTGAAATGTATAGATCATAATTTCCTGCTGTCTGTTGGGGGTTTTTTCCCTTTCTTATGCAGAGCGTGTTGTCTTTGGTTGAATAATTGGAGATGTTCTTTTGGTCAGAACACAACGTTTTATGTTACTATTGTATTGTAAAGCGCTCAGAGCCTGTGTACTTTAATCGGGGTTGAGGGCTATGTAAATGTCATTTATTATTATTATTATTATTAAAACTGGGGGTTGGGGTTGGTTTTTTTGCTTTTTTTTGTTGTCGAAGAAAGCACACGTGTTTGGCGTCGTCTATCAGTGGATTAGACGCATATCGAAATAGTTATTCCTTCTTCCTTGTGTAAAGTTGGAGGGTGCCACTGGCTGGTCGTACTTCTTTTCTTCTTTCTTTTGTTCCTGTATGTTTGTCTTACTTTTTTTTTATCCTGCTCTAAATTACCGTTATCATGTTGTTGAAGTGCATATCTTTACTCAGACAAACAAAACATGTTTTTGCTCTGATTGTAAGTGCATGTGGGGAAAAGTTCCTGATGTCAGTACCGTTGTCTCGTGATTAGACTACAGGACCCGCAATCACACTTCAGATTGTAGGCTGGAGGCTCAGTCCAGTCCGACTTTGTGTCCTTGGGAAAGGCACACTAATCTACTTTTTCCATATGGCTCTGTAGTACTATTGTGGATAGAAGTTAAACTTACCGATCTCGCTTGTTGAATAACCTTATAACTTGGTGTGGAAAGGGGCGTTAAACCTGTACAAAAATTTCAAATTAAACTTATAGAATTTTGCAGGAAGGCTCTGGTCTCTACTGTTTTTGCCTGTTATTTCTGTTCCTGAACTTGTTTTGGTGCTTTTTTGATCGTTTTTTTCCCCCAAGCACAAGCACTCTATGAGGCACCAGTGTCTGTAGTCTGTAGTGTAGCAGTCAGGCACTGCGCTTTCGTGCGCAGGAGACTTGAGTGGGGAGACTTTTATGGAGTATCTCTGTCTTTCTATTGGGATGTTCGTATCTCTCTCGGCCCGAATTGGCCCAGACAGGCAGGGTCAGAAGGCCACCTTCAAAGTGGTCTAAATTGTGTCGATGGGGGCGTAAAAACACCTCCATTTAGATTTTATTTCAAACTATGAGACAACGTGCTGTTTTACTGTCTTTGTCATTCTCGATTGTGTGTGGTTGAACCTGTTTTATGCCCCCATCAATTAAATTTGACTGTGACCTTCAAAATCAAACATGTTTATTTTTCAAGGTCACGCGTCAGATTGGTCGTAATGTGCAAAATGGTAGCTGTTGTCCCCTCCGTGAAAGAGTGGTTGAATCAAAAGAATCAGATTAGCAGTGTGCACCAGATTGGCTCAGACAGGCAGAGTCAAAGCAGCCAACCTCCTAATTAATCGAGATTGTGAGTGGGTGGTTGGCGGGTGCTCTGGTGTGGTTTGCTTCTTCTTTCCTACCAAACATATATCATCCTTATCTATTCTCTCCTTCTTTTTTATGTTTGTTACTCTCTTGTACCACCTCTAATCTTCTGGCGCTCATATGACCTTATTGTGTTGCAAGTGCCGAGAAACACTTACTAAAACTAAAAAACGAAATTTTGTCGGTGGGGGCGTGTAAAATGTCTATAGTTACATGTACTTTACATTTTGTTTGGTTTATTGTGAGGTTGTGTTTGGTAAATTTCCTGTCTGTGCTCGTACATTGCTGTTTGACTTTGGTGATGCACACAATTCATGTACTGTTCAATAAAGATCTTGAAGGGCCGATTGTTGAGGCTCACAGCAGAATGTTGATTTACCTTCGTCATGTTCTTTTTTTTCTGTTGTTTGTTTGGTGTTTGTTTTTTAAAGTCGCGAATGGTTGGAGGGTGCCACTGGTAGGTCCTACTTCTTTGTCTTTCCCTCTTTTGTTTCAGACTTATTTTTTCTGTGGGTGGTTAGCGGGTTCTCTTGTGTGATTTGCTCCCTCTTTTCTATCAAACATCTATCGTCCTTATCGCTCCTCCTTTTTGTGCACATGTATGTTACTCTCTTGGCCTAGGACCACACGACAAGTCTATGAAGTTGGGTCAAACTTTGTACGGGGATATGGGGGCAAACACTCTGTGCTGGCACTTTTGGAAACTGACTGTCGTTAGGGCGTGTAACCTACATCTTCATCCTATCTCTAAATAAAAAAGAAACTGGGTTATCAGTAAGAAGTAGAACATGTCACAGACTTAGTTTGATCAGTTGTACAATTACGGGTGGCTGGCAGGTGCTCTGGTGTGGTTTGCTTATTTCCTATACTATCAAACACCTGTCTTCCTTATCTGTCCCGATTGTGTAATAGTGAGGGTCATTTCTATAGCGCCCGCTCACGTGTGCACACATCTGTATGCAGTTTACGTAAACCCATGTAGAAAACAAGAACTGTGGGGGAAAAATAATATTAACATTTGGGTATATGAACTAAGGAATGACATACACGCACAGACTTACACACACACACACACACCTTCTTTATCATCACATGCTCACGTATATACATTATTTTGAGTGGCCATACCAAAACAAACTACACAATGCGAAGTTGTTTTTTTTAAAGTGTAAAATGATACATGTTTACTTAATATGGTACTAAAATGAAACTACTGAATTTTAGATGACTTCAATAAATGTGTCTTTAAAGATTTAGCCTCGGGTGTTGTGTGCCTCAGGGGTTGCGGAAGTGGGTTCCAAACTGATGGAGCAAGATGGGCGAAGGATCTTTCCAGCTCTTTCTTTTTTTACACCCCCTCCTGTGAACCCTTAAAAGATACTGATCACCTGATTCCAGTGGTCTAGATAGAACATAAATCTGGATGAGATCACAGAGATATGAAGGAGCTTTGATATTGACACACTGGTGACATATTGCTTCAATTTTATAGGATATTTTAGCTGACACAGAGAGCCAGTGCAATGTTCTTAACATGAGAGTAACGCGATCCTTTTTCTTTCTTTTTTTTCTAAGTACAAGCCAGCAGCAAGATTCTAGATGCTGTAATTTGTGAAGAGTGTGGTGTTAGGTCGGTTAGCTAGGAGACCATTGAAGGAATCGATACGTGAAAACAGGAAAGATGACACAAGACAAAAACATAGACATGTGTCCAATTCTACGCCATTCGCAAAATAATATAAATAATAAATAATTGACATTGTGTTCAATTGTCAATTTTGAATCAAAATGAACTCCCAATTTTATGTCTTTTCATTATTATAATACAGTTTCTCACTTTTCGTACAAATGTGATGTTCGTCAATGGGTATATGACTTATTTTGGGTTACGTAAAATAATCACTGTTTTATTTTCATTAAGTCGGTGCTTGTTATCAATCATCCAGTTCTTGACACCATCAATGCACAGATCGATGGTGGCAGCCAACGTTTAAACGTCTGATGGTAGAACAGATTTGCACAATTGGGTATCATTTGCGTACATGTGAGAGATTATATTGCTCTATCAAATCCCAGCTCCAAGTCACTGTGTATGTGACGTATACAAGATGGAAGCCAACTCTGAACCTTGGGGCACTCCAAAACCTAGCTTAAAATCTGATGAAAGAGAGTCATATTATGCAACGACATAATAATTGTGTGTCAAGTGTGTGTGTGTGTGAGTTGTTGTTGTTGTTGTGTGTGTGTGTGTGTGTGTGTGTGTGTGTGTGTGTGTGTGTGTGTGTGTGTGTGTGAGGTTGGGGGGGGGGGGGGTAGGCCAAACAGGTAAGACCAGAACCATTCCAGAAGTCTGGCGGACAGCCCACACTACGTGACCTATAGTGTCAGATCAGCTGTAGGATCAGGAACAGCAATCTAATCTTATTTGACCTAGAGACCTACTTGTTATGCAAGCACCGCATCACTCTAATCTCCGGCACTTATATAACCTAACGACCTATTTCTTACGCAAGTGACGTACAACTCTTACGAAAATATTGAAAAAAGCAACACAAAAAACAAAAAAACAAAAACAGAATAACCTCCCTATTTAAACAGCAAGAGTTTACGAGGAAAGTCAAACATTTTCTTGAGCATCTTGAGAGACCAGGAAAAGACGTGAACATGATGAAGCTTCTTCTCCTCGCCCTTCTCGTCTCTGTGGCAGGTGAGACAAACTTCTAAACATGCACCAGAGTCTGTGCTGTGGTGGATAGGTGCAAGGGCTGTAGAACTTTTGCCATAAACTAAACTATCTGAAATAATATATTTTTAAAATAAGTTTGATAACGACATTGTTTTGAAAATTACGTAGGTGTGTTTTACACACAAGAAGCCGCTCCAACCATCCTCCGGTGCCTTGCCGACTGGCATTGGCGATCATAGACCTCCTCTTCACTCTGTCTTGCGCTGCAGCGATTGTGACTGTCGTTCTTACTGTTCACAGCCATATTGTCAACCTGTCCAGTATCTTTTCCTTCTGTCTGCCTCTGCCTCTCTTTCCATCAAACTTGCCTGTTGTTACAATATAATTGTCTAATGCTTCTTTCCTCATTCTGTGTCCGATGAACTTTGCCTGTCGCTTTCGTATATTCGTCATAAGCTGTCGTCTGCAATTTGCTTCAACCAAGACTTCTTCATTTGCTTCTCTAGCTGTCCATGGGATACGTGTCTCATGAACCACAACTGCTGTAACCATATATAATTTTTTAATGGATGGATTGCCTTCCATGGAACATATGTTTTGCTTACTCAAGTCAATACAAACGAGCCTGGAACATGTACAATAACATTACAGATTTGCCCATTCAGTAATATACATGTACAACCCTGGAACATCAGTTTTGCCAAAATACGAACGAGCCTGGAACATGTTCAATCGCAACAATGTTTTGCCATTTCTATATAACACAACCCTGGAACATACTAAGTACATTACTATCTCCTCTCTATTTCCCAGCAGCAGCCAGCTCTGTGTCCCCGGCAGAGGGCGGCCAGGCCTGTGACTATGAGTGCTCCACCAACTCGGACTGCCCCGGGGCCTACCAGTGCAAGAGACTGGGCTGCTCCTATATCTGCTCCCCCGCCTACTACGAGCCCAACCATGTGTGCCCACAGGTGCCAGCCTGTGGGATCAAGTGTTTCTGGGGATACGTCAAAGACCTGCGCGGCTGTGCCAAATGTGAATGCCAGATTCCACCTGCAGAGAAAAAATATTAAACCTTCCATCCCAAAGATTGGACGGAACAATTTCCTAGCCATGATATGACCCAGAAAAACTTTGTTTTCTTAAGTGAGAAATTAGGAGAAAGAAAGTCTCTGAGATTGTCAGCCTCACAATGGTTACTTCTTAAGAACAATTATTATTTTTATACAGGTTTACTTTCTGGCAGCTATGGTTTTGTCAAGCTGACTGCAAATAATAAAATGAATGACTATGTATTCTCTTGGTGTTGTTATGATTGTGTTTCCATCTGTGTTTGCAAAAATAGTATCGCCTGGAACCCACCCACCCCCCTCTCTCTCTCTCTTTGTTTGTCTGCCCCCCCCTCCTTCTCTCTCTCTCTCTCTCTCTTTGTTTGTCTGCCCCCCCCCCTCCTTCTCTCTCTCTTTCTCTCTCTCTCTCTCTCTCTCTCTCTCTCTCTCTCTCTCTCTCTCTCTCTCTCTCTCTCTCTTTGTTTGTCTGCCCCCCTTCTCTCTCTCTCTCCCTTTCTCTCTCTCTCTCTCTCTCTCTCTCTCTCTCTCTCTCTCTCTCTCTCTCTCTCTCTCTCTCTCTCTCTCTCTCTCTCAGACTCTTGGACTATCATTCTCTTCACCCCCCCTCCCCTCCAGAGGAGATGCAATTGAAAGAGGAATCGTCTCTCACAGACACTCAGACATTCTGTCTCTCAGGCGGTTTGAAATCTGAAGTCTTTCATTCAATTTTCGATAGAAGAAAGAACTAAACCCCGGCGTCTGTTGTATAGCTGTAGGTGTTTAACTGCCGCATACAGGAGACAAGAGTTCGATCCTGTGTGTGGAGAGAAGCCGTCTTTATTATAATAATAATAATAATAATAATAATAATAATAATAATAATAATAATAATAATAATAATAATAATAATAATAATAATAATAATTAATAAATTACAATGGCAATCATACCAGTAGGGCACTTTGTTTTACAATGGCAAACATACATACATAAATACATACATGCATAAATACTTACATAAATACACACTATTACATAAATACAGAACAGTTTACAAACAATGCCACTGTCGGTCGCCACTGTGCAGCGCCCTGTAATTTGAGCTAGGGTTGTCGTGTCTTGCTCAAGGACACACTCCAGTGACCACCCATCTGATCCCCGTGTCACCGACACTTGCTTGATATTGCTTGAGTCAAAACACACTACTCACTTAGCCACAGTTTGGACGTTACGTCCCTCTCAGCCCGGGTTGGACCTGGTATCGATAGGCAGGCTGGAAGCAGTAGCCCACTCCCATTATGTTTTGGATAGGGTCAGTACGGGCGTAAAGCATCTACACTATAAAGATATTATATAAAAATTAGAAAAAGAAACCAAGTGTTAATAGCTCTGAAACGCCATGTTTTTATTTCTATAATAATATAGCATAGGTTTATGGACTCTTTTAACACTGTGTAAGGTTAGGGAACAGCACGGGGGCCTGTAAGTAGAGGCCTAGGCTAAAGAAGAAATGCATTTTGATAACTATGATGATAAACTTAATGAAGACAGAAACAATAAGAAAAAAAGTAATGATAGAAATGAAAACTACTATAATAATGGCAACTGCAACGATAGAAGTTTATCGTGGTTGTTATTTGTCACATGTGACACTTCTGGAATTTCATGATAGTGACCTCAAGTCTTGTCCGCAATGATGCTTTTGACACATGATGTGTCACTAGTTCCTACTCTCGGATTATTTGCTATTTTAATCATTTGTTGAGGTGTCACCTGTCAGTTTTCAACAGAACTCGACCCAAAAATAACAAAATTCTAACTTGGAAATTTTAGCACGATATCAACATTTTTTGGAGTTTGAATGTCTGGCTCCTCTCCCTGTACCCGCCCTACGTCATTATAATATGGACAAGTTGAAACTTTCATTCCTTTATTACTGGAGATGAAACCATGCTGCTTTTGTTTTTCATTTGAGGGAGATACATGTTGTGTGAAAAAAAAACTAAAGTATCTCCCAAGTGCACTGTGATAGGACCTTGCTATTAAGAGATCGCGAGAGATGTCTAGACAAAATGTGAGTAGATTGCCGAATGTAGATGTTTAGACACAGTGTATGTGTGTGTATGTGTGTGTGT
>NW_004798216.1:194598-197836 GCF_000002075.1 Aplysia californica | reverse complement strand
TGCACAATAGTATATAATTTTGTGATTGTAAATTTGTCTGCATGTGTTTGTGTGTGCGTGTGTGTGTGCGCAGGTGCTTCGCTATCGCGTGCAGTAGACCCGAGTTCAATACTCGTGTTGTTTTTATATTCTTCTCAGCTTGGGTTGACCCTGACAGTTTGCCTTCAAAATGGTCTAAAATATGTCGATTGAAGACGCAAAAACAGCCATATGAAAAAAGGAAAACAAATATTGTGGGCAGCACGTGGTTATGTTCACGTGAGTTTTAGTGTGTTTCCAGTAGCTAATCACGTGATTTGTACATTGTCGCTATTACGGTTTTTCCACAGATGATTGTGAACACTTAATCTTTGTACCTCAGTTTGTGAAGATAGTTTTCTTTTCTTTCATTTTATTTTATCATTATAATGTTGCTGTTGAAGAAAACACAACACCACTGGTGGATCCTACTTTTAGTTCTCCTTCTGTTGCCCTATTGTTCAGTGTGCGGTAGAATCTAACAGGCGCTCTGGTGTGGTTTGCTCCTTTGTGAAAAGAAATGGTGAAATGGTACGTGTATAGGTTTAACGCCCCATATCAACACTATTAGGTTGTTTAAAGAGGTGGGACCTCCGAGTTTAACGCCCATCTCCTCCGAAAGGACCTAGCCAAGTGGGAAATTCGATTAAAGCGCATATCCCAGGGACACAGCGTCGGACCGAGCTTTGTTACTTTGTTCTTATCAAACATCTGTCATTCTTATCGCTCTTCCTGTTTTTTGTTAATAGCTCTCTGGTAGCAATCCTTATCTTCAGCACATATACTTTTTATGACCTACATGTTGCAAGTGCTGCAAAAGTCTTACTAAAAATTAATTAAACTGTCTTACTTTCCCACGGTAGCAAATGACCATTCTATCGTCATTTTTAAAAGTACAATGTAGATTCTTTTTTGTACAATTACTCGGGAGAACCAAAAAAGCTAAATGTTTATACAACAAAACTAACCCTTTACAAACACCCCAAGTCAATATTTTTAAGAATACAATTTTGATATCTTCCTTATTATTTTGTTAAAGCAAGTATTTTCTTGCTAACATTACTTACAGCATTCATTTGTTGGCCCCCCTGTAACATTCTAAAAACGACGTGTACTGCACTTGTAACTTGGACGGCAGCGGTCTCGTGTCGATGGTGCTCCTTTTTTAAAAAAATAATTCAACCGAACAAACAAAACCTTTTCTTCCTGTATAAGTGCATATAGTTGAACGGCGTGGAGGGAAAGTTCGTTGTGTCGCTGGTCACGTGGTCAGGCCTCTGGCACGGTCGGGGTGCGGGTGGCCCAAGAGGTAATCAATGTGCTCACCTTCAATGTATGCATCTGTGCAGAGTGGTCGTTGTTCCACAAGTTATTAAGTTATGTCACTTTGAATCAACGTCTGACGTCTACACGTGTTAGGTGTTAGATCTTATCTTGTATGTTTTTGTAAAGTGTTTTACGGCACTCGCAACTGCATAGGTCATATGAGCGCGCGGGACACACCTAATATTTTCAGTTGGTAGGAAATTTTGAATTTTGCCCGGGTGGCGGCCGAAGCCTACTCTTATCGATTTTAGACCACCAAGGGATCTTTAACGTGCGCAACTTGCACACGGGCCCTCCGAGATTTTTCGCCCTTGTCCGAGAAGGCTAGGTGTAGATCTTTCCTACCATAAGATCAGGGGTGAGGCTGAAAGACAGCGGTAAGAAGGAGCCAGGGAGTAGCAGGAGAACGGCTGCGAAAGAGTCAGGAGCCCAGAGGAGGGGGAAAGGAGGCGAGGGGGTGGGGTCAGAAAGTGGAGGTGAGAGTAGACGACAGAACATTGCTAGAGAGCAGGAAAGGATGTGATAGGAGACAATTTTAGAGAAGAAAAATGTCCGTTGCTATCCGGATTCGAAACCGGTACCTATTGAATGAGATCTGTCGTTGACAAGAAGTAATAATTAATGCACTGGCATGCAGTCAGCTCTCTGGCACTTGTAGAAACTGACTGGCGTTAGGGCGTGTACCCTATATTTGCATCCTACCTCTACCCCCCCCAAAAAAAAATAATCAAAAAAACTATTAAAAAAAAACTTTTAAAAACTGGGTTATCAGCAAAAAGAAGAATAAGTCACAGACTTAGTGTTAAGTTGTACAATAGTATGTGGTTGGCGGGTGCTCAGACATTTCCTATCAAACATCTGTCCTCCTTATCTCTCCCCTTCTTAGTTTTTTGCTTCTAATCTTCGGCACTTATATGACCTAATGACCTATTTGGGTTGCAATAACCGTGCGACTGTCACTAAAACCAGAGAGCTTAGAATTACAGACTCTCTGCTAAAACTTAAAAAATCGCCTCCTGAGAAAACGATACAAAAGACGTATAGCATGTTACATATTTGGTTGGGTTTTTTTTTTCTCATGGAAAGACAGAACTTTTCTTGAGCGGCTTGTGACACGTGTAAGGAAATATAATTTTTTACATGAAGGTTTTTCTCCTTGTAGCCCTTCTTATCTCTGATCTCAACTGGGAGAAACTTCAAAGCACAACAATAATAAGTTATAAATAGCATTTGCTTTGCGTAATGCAACTCAACAGCAAGCTATTTGAACTTTACTTTTTCCCTTTTTTCTTTCCGGACTCTGTCACTTTGCGCTGTCGGGGGAGGGGGGAGCTAAACACGTCTTTCTGGTCTGTCCGGGTTTTTTAATTTTTTCCTTTCTTTTGTTTCGCGCACAATTTTTCTCAGCCGTTGGCTTGCTAGACCTGTCCCAGCTTCACCAGAGCCCCTTGAGCCGTACATTTTAGGACGACCAGGGATGGTCTTCAAGGCTACCGTAACAGCCCCGTAGGCATCATCATCATCATCATCATCATCATCATCATCATCATCATCATCATCATCATCATCATCATCATCATCATCATCAATTACATCATCGTCCTTGTAGATAGCAGGGAATAAAAAAAAGGGTTTGAGTAGATTTTTCAAATGTAATAAGTTCGACGTTTCGCCCGGTAAAGGGCTTCTTCGGGAACATGTACAAAAAATATAATGGAAAATCTATTGACTACAAGCTTTAGCAACAAAAGTGCGCGCATACACGTCATAATGTCAAAAGGTGCGATAAAAACAAATCGGGAAGACCAGAGAAAATAGAAGGCTATGGCCTTCATCATCACCATCATCATCATCATCATCATCATCATCATCATCATCATCATCATCATCATCA
>NW_004798216.1:144883-192263 GCF_000002075.1 Aplysia californica | reverse complement strand
CCATTTAATAAACAAAATTAAATTGTGCATCATTAAAATTTATGTTTGCCAGTCTTTTGAATTTTTTAAAATTTACGAGAGAAACGAAGATCGATAAACGTGCAATTTATCATTGATAGCATTATTATTATTATTATTTTTGTTATTGTTGAAATTATTATTATTTTGGGAACAATGTCTTTTTGCCTCTTACTTGAGGAACTTCCGATATTCGCTTTTCATACAACTTCCGGTGTATTTTACCAAGGGGAATTGTTGGAAAAATCTTTGAGCGGATGTCCACTTTCTCTCACATTGATCGCCATTTTGCTCTAGTAGCGAGTTGCAAAAGGTGTCTTCTGTTTGAAGTGTGTTGACGCATTGGCTGTCGAGTCGCTTTTCTGAAGATTTCACGTCGATCTTTTGTGTCTTAGTCTTCCAGAGATCGAGTCGTTCCTGAACTGAAGGAGAAGAGACCTGCTTTCTCTTTGTCTTTGCCGCCGCCATGGGGAATTTTTCGTCTCTTCTCACAGATGAATCCCTTGCAGATATAGGGGAGTGTCTTGACGTGGAGGAAGGCCAGTTCTATGGCCTGGAAGGACCGGTCATGTTCCTGGGATTTGAGGTGAGAAGTGATGATTTCTTAGTGGGTTTGGATTTGGAAGGAGAGCGGCTGTTGTTTGAGGTAGATATCTCTAGTGAAGGTGAGCCAATGGTCACTCCTTTGGCTGGAGGGCCGGAATGGTACAGAGACTGGTTGAGGCGGGTGGCAAGGAGAGAGGTTAGGTGGGCTGCGGGAAGTAGATGTGGACAGGTTATAGCTTTGTATGATGTGCTGCGGAGAAAACCGATGAAGGGATAAGGACAAGATGGTGGCTAAGTCGCTAGGTCCTAGATCTAAGTGATAAAGTCACTGCATCTCCGAATCTGATGAACTTCTGTACTGTACTGTATGATTGTTTGTATCATGTGGCAAGTGTGTGGTGTTAGTCTGGGTCCGTGTGTGCCTAGGTTTTATTCTAGATCTTTCTGTCGATGTGTGTATGGTTTTGGGGTTTTATTTGGTTGTATTTTTGGCTTTTGCGCACCTAGATTCTAGATCTAGAATTAGATTAGAATCTAGATCTAGTATGCATGTCTAAATTAAATCCAGACTGAGTCAGACTTTTCTGGTTCACTAAGGGTCATAGGAGGGGTTTTGCGGGGAATGCTCTCGCTCTCTCTTGCTCTCTCCCTCCCTCACCACCTCTCTTTCCCTTTTTCTCTCTTTCTCTCTCTTTCAGGGACTTATCTTGTGTCCATGACTTGGCACCTGCAGACATTTTATGCTTTCTTTTTAATGTTGTAGTTGATCTAGTATGTCAGTGTACAGATGAGGGTGTTGTTACTCTCTTGTTCATGTTAATTGTTTGAGTTCATACATTATTAATATTAGATAGAGGGAAGACGCCTTAGTACAACCAGTAATTTGTGGTAGGAAGTGCGCCAGTCTCTATAGGATTTACCTTCTTTACTACCCACTAACACCAATCTTTTATTTGCCTCTTGTATAGTATAGCCAGTCAAGTTTAGTCTGTCATCGTTGATTATTGGTTTTGTTTGATAGCATTATAAGGGGACAAAGACATTTAGTTTTTTTTGGGGGGGGGGTTTAAGGGAAGAGGAGGGAGAAAAAGACAGCTGTAGGAATTGATAAATGATAAGGGCTGAGATTAATTTGACAGCTTGGAGTTGTATTGTTTTTGGGTTGTTGTTTTTTTTCTTTTGGGGGGGGGGGTTGTGGGGCTATTCAGTCTGAAGAGGAAACTGGGTATGAGGGGTTGGGTGTCAAAGGGGAAATGACGCTCAGTCCCTCGTAGTCAGTGAAGTTGAAGACGTTAGTCTCAGAAAGCCAGGTAACAGAGACAACGGCAGCTCAGTTTTTTTGGGGGGGGCTGGGCAGTTTTTAAAGTTGAGGGTAAGAAAGGGATGACATCCATGAGCAACACATGAGATTAAATATTTTATTTTTTTGCTTGTAGTAGATATGAAAATGCGTAATTAGTTTTAAGTGTGGGCTGTTGTGGCTAAAAGTCCAATATTGTTATCAAATATGACAGTTCAGGGGTCAAGGGGGAACTGACCTTTGACCTTTCATATTGGGTTTCAGTTTTGGAAGGGAAGGGAATCCAGAATGCCTGTATTTGGTATGACGGGGTAGGGTAGTTGGCCCATCTTTTTCGTTTCAAATGATGGCAGTTTTAAATTTTGTGTAAAGGTTTGATGATTGGGATTTTTGGTTTACTTGACTGGCCATAGTGTAGAGACAAATGTGTGTATAATATATGTGTGTATGTTGTTGTTTTCCATTGCCAATGCCCCTAGAGTAGATCCCCATTAACATAGTCAGCAGTAGATGAGACTGAGCGCACATATTTCGGCCTATTTTTTGTCTGGTGACGATTAACTAAATTTGGTTTGCTCCACTAGGGAGTGGGAAAGTGGGAAAGTGCCCGCCTCGTGACTCTTTGGGAGCAGAGGATGTTAGGATATAAAATACTTTAAGCTAACAATAATAATAATAATATTATGGTACTGTCGTAGTTCAAGTTCTGTGTGTTTGCTATTTTGTGTTGTCTAGCATTTGTAGGGTGTTGTTTGTGTTGTGTTTACAGTTATTTTGTTCTTAGTACTGTGTACCTACTAACTTTCTTCCCCTGGTTGTACTGATTATTATTCATGATGGCGTTCTTATAATAATAGATTCTAGATCTATGCTAGGAACGGGCACGGGACAAAATTATAGATAAAAAAAAATTATTTTGCTTCCATATGGTTGGCAGCGACCAGTAAAGTAGACAAGTTTCATTTCAACAGTTGTTTGCTTATTTCATGCTCAGTCATCTTATAGCTGCGCCTATTGGCAAAGTACTCAAAATTATCATCAGGTATCTTCTGTTTGCTTACAACTGTGCTCTGAGCTCCAAAACACAAGAGAACACCTCTTTGCCAACATCAGCTTATCTGTTTCTCCAGCACCTGTGGTAGCTTCGGACTTGCATAAAGTATCAAAAGAGATGAAAATAGTTTTGTAACCACCTCTCGGAGAGCTTCGTATTTGCATATAAGTGTACCTCTCCAGAGCGTGCGGTCCCGTATTTTGTTTGAGTCAGAGAGAGTCAAATGCTGTAGAAAAATTCACCAACCGTGATTGCAGATTGTCTCAAACAGCCAATACAGACACAGAGATCAGTAACAGTTGCTAGAGCCAGTGCAGCGTTCAGACGACTCGAAGGAAAAACATCTGAGAGCACAGAGTAGAGACTTCAGTCTGAGCACAAAGCTGAAGGTTTAAGACAGCGTAGTGATCTTTGCCATCGTTCTCCTCTATGTCAGTTTCATACTTTGCACTTTTTGCCTGTCTTATGACGCTATTTCGTCAAATTTATTATGTGATGAACAGTATTGAAGGTTACACAGTGTGTTTTTGAACAGTGCAGATCTGTTTGCTTTTTGAATAGATCTTGAATTTTGAACAGTGTGAGTGTTGCTATATTTTGTGTGCTATTTCATAGAGGAAGTAATTCACATTTGTGTTTCTCGTCAAAATCTGCTTAGAAACCAATTGACGTCAGTGGGAATCTATGTCGAAGAGGTTGAAAAGAACATTGTGAGATGGAAGCTTTGGCTGTTCCAGTTGAGGAAAAGTTGACTGCGAGCTTTTAGGAAAATAAGACGTTTTGAAATTTTTGAAATGCAGAACTTTGTCCAAAGTTGAGATGCAGAAATAATTCAGTGTCAAACTTCATAGGAAGCAAGATTCTAAGAAAAGAAACTCCAGTTTGGGACAATTTAAGTGAACAAAATTTGCCTTTAGACTTTAGGTTGCCTTTGCCATTGTTAATTTTGTTTAACATTTGGCACCTTCGATGTTTTTTTGTTGTGATTGATTTCATCGATCTTTTCACTGTGTTAAATGTCCACCTGAAAACAGGCGTTCCTCCAGAGGACGGAGAGACACGTTGGACCGGCAAGAGAGGACGAGTCACTGGAGAGCCCGTCATGAAGCCGGAAGACGTGGCCACTCAGCAGACCTAAGCCAAGACTGGCCTGAGCTGGATTTCCAGCAGAGACTGCCACAGTTCCCCTTCCCCATCCCCTCCCTTGCAGAAGTTGGAAGTACTGGGCCTCATCGTGGCGCAAGGGTGAACACCCTGTTCAAACCACAAGACACATGTCATGCTGAAACAGGAGCAGACTGTGTGGAGAGGTTTGAGCTGGGTGGCCAACACAGTACTACACTCACCAGTGTGAAGGATGAATGGAGAGTCTATATGTCCCCGTGGTTTTATGCACCCGGCTTGACTTAGCCAAATTTGATCTTTTTTTTGCATAATTTCAGATTATTTTCCTTTTTCATTCTTTGTTAAAATTAACAGAATCGCATAATTTCACATTTTTTGGCTCAGTTTGCATAATTTCAGATTTTTTATTGCATAAAATGACGGGGACAGGTCTATAGGCAAGTGTGCAAAATGTGAGCTGTTGGATGTAGTTTGTTAATGTATTGAATGAAGTCCAAACTTGAACCTCTTGTATTTTTTTAATGTATGTTATGTATTTCTTTTAAGCAAATTGTTAAATCTAAGTTTTGACTACTGCCACAACTAGTATTTTATCTTTTATGTCATGTATATTGGGGCTGGAAGTGTAACAGTACACTACAGGTTTTTAATGCTGTCCTCTGTTTAATTCCCCTGACTGCCCAATATCAAGGGAAATGACTCTAACATGACTAAGTTAAGGAAAATGTCATAATGAGTTATTTCCTTTCGTACAAACTGGTGAGATGGCCTGTAGGTTCCCTGCCTGCTTGAGATGATCATTGATTGCTAGCTCGCAGAGTTATATGATGGTAAAAAGGAGATTGTCACAGCGCAGTGGCTGAGCGGGTACAGTGTGTAGTGTGCACCTCTGCTTGTCAGATCACTGATGGTGTTGCTGGGAAAGTTTACTGTAGTTTAGTAATGGCTGTACAACTTAGGTGCATGGCAAGGGGGAAATACTATCGGGTGGTATAGATTAAGTACTCAAAACATGTCCGAGATCGACAAAAATGTGTTTGGCGCTTTCTTAATTCGGATAAACCAATACAATGAAGCATTTAACAGATATCAGTCGGGGAATGGCAAGTTGTACAAGTTATCTGTGCTTAAATGTAATATATCGTGTATGTTTTTATGATATCAGTGTTTCGTTTTGTGCCTTGATAAAACCTGATGGTAAGCAGGGCTGGCAGTATCAGTTTGATATAAAAGCCTCTACTGTATTACAAGCTTTTGTGAGTTATTATTGTTGATTTATTTGATGTAGTCTGTCTACTTACAAGTATTTATTGCATTGTATCATGCAGTTGCATGATTTGCTATAGCACTGATTATTCCCCCTTTGTTTGGGATTATTTTTTTTGAGGTGTGGTATATTTTCGGTTTTCCTACTTTTTGTGTTCCTATGTCTTTTATGGCTCCATTGACATAATTTAAGTCATATTTGAGACGTGCTTTTTTACCCTGCCTGTCATGGTTAACACAGAAAAATTGAGTTACTCGATAAATATTTTCCCCACTCTGGAATGGAACTCAGGTTTCTTGTGTGCGATAGCTAAATGCTTAACCCATACGCCACATGTGCCAGTCTTTTGGGGTTTAGACATAGACTTTCTTCTCTTTAGTTTTAGACTCTTCTTCTATTTTTAGGATTAATCATATAAACTTTTTTCCTTAGAACTTGTAATGGACCAAAAGTGTTGATTATCCAGATTAATCCGGAAATCTATATTTCTGGCTTTGTCTGGATTTTGCCTAATTTCATAGACTTTATAATTTTTAGAAAGCCTTGGTACAAGTTGTTGTAAGACAGGATGAATGGTAAATTTTGAGTAGGCCTACCCGTGCATGTTTTCACATGGCCTGAAAGTTCGAGATTTTTTTTCTCCAACGCCAATTGACAAATGACCTCTGATGGACTTTTTTTTCTGTCTGTGATGAAACTCTCTGTCTCAACTTTCTGTTCAGATGTGCTGTTTTACTTCTTCTGCGATGTTTTATTTTTGTCTTGGATTGATGCTGTTGTTGGGGACCTTGTTGAATGGAATCTTACAATATGAAGTTTTTACTGTGTATTATTTTTTAAAGCAGATTTGGTTCAGTGTCGAATTCATGAGCCTGTAATTTTTTCCCTGTGTGGATAGAAGAAACAATTATAAAACATAAGAATTCATAGATGTAATAAAGTACATGAATAGAATTTTTCCAAAATGTTTTGCTTGGCTTGTTCTTTTTAGTTGTTGGATATGCTAATTGTTATAGTTTGTTGTCCATGCCTCAAATTGTGTATGTATTGTTTCCTTCTTCTTTTGCTTTCCCCTGGGAAAAATCTTTGCTCTGGGCTGTGGACAAACACTAACTTCTTTCCCTAGCAGCTGCGAATAGCCTTAGCTGTCAGAGTCAGGAGGTGTAGAAATCATGTCCAAAAACATCCAAAGGACTGGCGGGAATCGAACTGCGGACCTCTGGGTTGAAAGTTGAACAACATAGGCCTACCTGTTGGGTTACTCTGAGCTCCTTATTCGTATTATATTGTAGAACATCTCTGAGGACCTTTCTAGAACCCACATACTTCGTACATCTATGTGTCACGTCACGGTGGAATCAGGCGCTCGTCAATCTTTGGGCATGAAGTTTAAAGCTTGCTCTTTTATCTTCCTTTTGATGAGAAAAATACAGTACCCGTTTGGGATTGAACGCAGGTGCTTGATGTTGAAGGACTTCTAAAGCTTGAGTGTACTAGTCCTAGGAAACTGCAAATTTACATTATTTGCATTTGACCTATAGCAATGTTTTTCAGTTAAAAATATCCACTCGGAATGGCCTTTTAAATGGACAAAAAAGGTGTTGACCTCCCCCCCCCCAAAAAAAAAAAAAAAAAAAATTTAAAACAAATGACCATTGGCCAGAAAAATGCCGATTTCTTTGATTTCATTATTTAAATGAGAGCCTGATTTCACCCTGGCGCCTCACACAGGGCCTGTGTGTGAATCTTGTTTAGCTTTTCTCTTAGGACCTTGATAAAATCCTTTAGGTTTCTACTTCTACTTACTTTCAGTGTGTTTGATGTAATCTATGATGGAAGTCTAAACATTTCGGATTGGATTTAGCTAAAATATATGTTGAAATCCTATCTATCAGATAGGCCTATAGGACTGCCACTAGCATCATTTGGCATCTCCGATAGGGGACTTAACTAAAGTCTGTGGTGTCGGTAGCTTAGTGGTTTGGCTACCGGACTCGTAATGCGGGTTGGGGGTTCGAGCCTCAGCTCGGTCTGACGTTGTGTCCTTGGGAAAGGCACTTTACACGAATTTCCCTCTTGACTCGGTCCTATCGGAGACGGACGTTAAATTAGGAGGTCCTGCCTCTTAAATGACCTAATAGTGTTGATACGGGCGTTAAACTCATACCATGTCACCGTTTTATTTAGTTAAAATCCTTTAGTTTTAGCCTCTCTCTCTCTCTCTCTCTCTCTCTCTCTCTCTCTCTCTCTCTCTCTCTCTCTCTCTTATATGACTACATCAACTAGAATCTTAGTGAAAATCTTATAACGTCTCCAATAGGACTTTGCTGAAATCTTTAAATAAGCAATAGGACTTTGCTAGTACATGTAGTAATAGTACATGTATAGATATCTATACATGCTGTGAAAGTCCTATATAGCTGTAACATCTCTGATAGAAAGTTTGTCATCATTTAATGTCTCCAATCTATAAAGGACTTTGCTAAAAACTTTAAGCATCTTCGATAGGACTTTAAAACTGGAAATCTTATTTAGTTTAGCCTCTCTGACAAGACTTTGCTAAAAAAAAAAATTAAAATCAATACCGGTAGGCCTACATGTAGAAATCTTTTAAAATTTAGCATCTTATCTCTGATAGAACTTTGCTTTAAAAAAATCTAAAGTGGAAATCTTTCGGCCTCTCTGATAGGACTTTGCTAAAAATCTATGTGGAAATCTATACCGGTATCAAGTATGAGATAGGACTTGTCTAGAATTAGGTGCCGAAAACAATTTTATCACATACCCCCCCACCTTGTTTAGATGGTGTTAAATGGATGCTACTCATCAAATCATGAATCATGCTTTTTAAATTTTCAAAACCGAAATAAAATAAATGACTTTCAGTAATCTTGCCACCGAATTGCTCATTTTGAGACAGCCACACCGCCCTGCCCCCACATTTGTGTACACTTGTTGTAGATTTCATCATGCGGCTGTCTGGACCGCACTGGACGTCTCCACGTGCTGAACGTGAGTCTCGAAAAATTAATACTCACCCCGTCTCTTGAAACGTGTTTATATTTTTTATAGTACAGGGTTTTACGGCGCTCGCAACCGAACAGTGTCATTATAATATTATAGAAATTTTTATCCGCAAGGGAAGAAGTGGTAAGTGGTCGTTTCTACAGGGTGAGTGTCTTGGACAGGTGGCCGTTAGAGCAGATTCAGCTGTGTTTGTAACGTAAACCTCCGTGACACTAGAGGTTAAAGTTAAAGTGTTCGCCTCTCATTCAAAGGTCCATGGTTCGAATCCGGGTAGTGACGGGGAAAATTTTCTTCTCTAAAATTGTCTCCTTTCACCTCATCATTTCCATATCTGTAGCCATGTTCTGTCGTCTGCTTTCGTCTCCATTTTCTGCCCTCCAACCCCCCTCACCTCCTTTGCCCCCTCCACAGGGCTCCTGATTCTTTCTGCAGCCTTTCTGCTGCTACTCCTTGGCCCCATTATTGCAGCTGTTTTTCAGCCACACCACTAATCTTCGGGTAAGAAAGATCTACTCCTAGCCTTCTCGGACAAGGGCGAAAAATTTCGGAGGTCTTGTTTGCAAGTTGCGCACGTTAAAGATCCCTTGGTGGTCTGACAAACCTACAAACTGAAAATGTTTAATGTGTCCCGTGCGCTCACATAACCTCATGCAGTTGCGAGCGCCGTAAAACACTTAGATCTACCCCCCCGATAGACATCGCTGATCCTGGTTTGAACATCATTCCTTTGCTCGAATGCTAAACCAAAAACCCAAAACACAAACAACAAAAAACAAACAACAACAAAAAACCCCCACAAAAACACAACACCGTAGCCCTATCGATTGAGAGTTAAATGTCGCTGACGTTCCCCTTGTGGCTTCCTACGTCATCATCATTGACGGCAATGAACCTGTCGGTGCCTCACTCACTGTCTCACACAGAAGACCCGAGTTCGATTCCCAACTGGGGAGAACAATTTTTTGGAGTGTCTCGGTCTTTCTGTTGGGATGTTGTATCCTTCTCAGCCGCGGTTGGATATGACAGGCAGGGTCGGAGGCCCGTTTCCTAAATGATCTAATTTGTGTTGGTGGGGGCGTAAAAACACGAATGGTACATTGGGGGGGGGGGGGAGTAATGAGCCTGATTACACTCGGTAAGACATAGAAAAAGGATGCCGTAAAGATTTTAAATCATCTTAGTTTTTATAGCATTTTTATTAGATGGTCAACCAAAAAATTTAAGATTTTTTAATAATTGACCAGCTCTTAAGTAACAGAGATATGAAAGGAACGGAACATAAACTGCTGTTTTATAAAATTATAATTGGTTATCCTTAAAATCCAAAATAATTAGGGCTCATCAAAGATTAGTTGCATATATGAATACGTTTAATTACATGAACTTGTATTTAGTTCCCTCATGTACTTGTAAATCTTTGGTATCATTAAGTACAGGATCTTACTACATAAAATGGATGCACCATGTTGCACAAGTCGCTGTGTGTTCAACTTAACTCCTTTGTCTGGGTAGATTTATGTGCATAGCGTTGTCAACAGAGGAAACTGTTTGACTGTTAGCGATCCTACCGTTGGCTAATCTTGCGCCACGCATGTCGATAGATATATTATAAGATGACTATAAACCAACGCCCTTTATGTTTCATAGAACCCTGCCGTCTACATTTCCACAACAATGTTTTCTTAGAAATACCCTCGGCGAGTGAGTACATGTACCGTGTCAGACTTGCTGCAGGTACGAGCGTAATTCATTGAGGACGCAAATCCTGGCCATTCGACAACGCTTGAGAACGCTCTGGCTTTGGGGGCACTTTAAAAAGACACGCAACTTCGTTGATTCTTTCAATTCTCTTTTCTTTATTAGAACCTTAAAAAGCCAGGCAGCACACTGTTTAATACATGACATTATTGTCATGATATAATGTCATGCATGCTTTGTGTATGGCGTCCCGAGATGTGGTGTGCTGCTTATACGTATACTTCTTAGTGATCTAAGAGGACATTATGATCGTGTGTCCGCTACATCCAACATATTGGCCAAGTCACTGTACATTAGGCTTGATTCCTCGCTCTGGGTAGATTGTCATGTTCACGGTGAGAATGACGAAATGTCAGCACATCATCAGAGAAACGCTGGGGGTGACTACATTGTACATGTACTTGACTGCGGGTAACTGACGACGAAGAGAGAGTGTATCTTCCCTAATTTTTCTAGCTCTTTCCGGTAGTTAAACTGCTGACGCCACTCTTTGTCTTGCGTTCTTTTAGTTGTTGTTGTCTGTTTGTGAAACGAAGTCTTCAATGTCCTGCGAAAGTTGGTATTAAACTTGTAATACACAAAGAAATTGGCGCACAGACCGACAGTCTCAAACGTGAGGCGGACACAGAAGGTCATCATTAGTGTGTACTTGTACATACCGCCCAGCTGGAGACCGGGAATAAACGTCGCACACTCGCCGATGACCATCCGTGGGGCGTTGCAGACGACAAATATCAAACTGACGACGTAAACCTGTGTCAAAGCTTGAAGTTCTTTCTTTCCGAGAGACGCCACCAATGTCTGACCAGATGTCTTGTCGTTTTTCTGTGAGGTACATGTACTCTGAAGGCGAAACTGTGCTGATAGTTTCAGGCTACGCTTCATGATGAAGACACTCACCAGGACTGTAACCACACTTGACAGCGTTATGACAGACTGTCCTGAGATACCCACCATTCTCAGTTTATCGTAAGAACTTGCTAGGATTACTGTGAGCTGGGTCCTGTTGTGAAAAAAACTGTACTGATCTTCAATTTCTAAACCCCCAAACACGAAAGTGTGAACCACTATACCAAATCCTAAAAACATTAAGTGTGCCCGAAAAGTTCGTTTAGTTGTGAGAATAGATTTAAACGTAAATGGTTTGTAGACACACAAGCACTTTGCTACTGCCAAGAAAGTGGTGGTCATTACCGATGGAGTGTAAAACCACATGCGAAGTTTACCGGTTATGAAAGAGACTAGAAAAGGGTCCAGCCAAAAGTAAAAGCCATAATCTTTAACAAGAATTATTAAAATTACTGAGATCAGGTGAACGAGAGTGACGAGCAAACTACAGAGATCGTACACAGACTGGAAGCAGAACGAGACAGTCACGCTATCTTTCAGGCCCATCCTGATGAAAGTAGCCAAGTTCAGACAGTTGACGACCACGCCAGCCGTTGCCAGGATCATCCAGGGACCGAGCACGGCCCGCAACAACACGTGGTACTGTGATGACGTCATGTCGCTAAAGCCAGAGGGAGAACCTACTGTCCCGTCGTTGACAGCCGTTGTGTTATTCATTTCAGTCCGTTTTGAACGTATAGGCCTAGCCTACTTACCGTGTTTTCTTTTCATTCACAGGGTGGGGAGGGGTATATGTAATATTTCACTGATGATTATGTCCTTTCCATTCTCCAATCAATGAAGGTTCTCTGTGTGTACGCAGTCGCAGTTTTCCCAGACGGCCACCCATTGTTGATGAGAAAAATGGTTGCTTTAGACAGGTCGACGTCTTGCACAGTGTCATAACAATGTTGGAAAAACCCCAACAACAACAGCAAAACAAAACAAAACAAAATAAAAAACCTCAAGGGTGGTAGTGGCCATTTGTACATGTGATTGTCTTGGACAAGGGGCCGTTAGATCAGGTTTGACTTTTCAAAAATCTTGGTTCGATCAGTCAGCCAGCAACATCTGCTAAGCTGTATCCCAATGGCACTGACGTATTTCAATGAACTTGGCTGTTTTGTTCTTTGTGGCGTCGATGGGCCAGTGGTCCGGCTGTCCGGCTCGTCGTAACCGAAAGATCATAGATTAGACCCCCGTCAGGGGCCTGATGTTGTGTCCTCGGGAAATGGCAGGCACTTAAAATTAAAACGAATGTTCCTCACTTCAGCAAGGTGGGAATGGTTACCCGGTCATGGGCAGCGAAAGATTGTGTTAGTCCGTTAGTGTTTGAGCGCGTAATCGGTAGCTTGCACTGCATGCCTCCCGAGAACTTGAGGAGGGGGGGGGGTGTATCTTTTAAATTAGTCGAAATCTTTTGCAGTATGTTGCTTTTACTTATTATAGTATCAGCAATTGTAGTTACGACTATGAATAACATAGTTTGAGACCTTTAAAAAAAACCTTCTTTGTACTAATATTATTATTGGCGGATACACAATACTTAGAGTAGAGTCGGGTACCGACGACGTGTGTCTCTGTTTTACATCTTTGACTTGCCGAGTGGCCAAAAATATAACGGACGTAATTTGAATACAGTCTTGGACGAAGCACTTATAAATTCCAAGTTCTCTTCGTTGAGACTTTCAGTTAAAACCACCTTTAGTCCCAGTATTTCTCATCACGTTGTATAAAACGCGAGCACGGTACACTTTTTGTTGTTGTTGTCCAGTGCTGAAAGATTCCAAGACATAACAGTTCAAAGTCAAAGTATCAGTTCGGTAAGACTTGAACGCACTTCAATCATCACTAAAAACAAAACTGAAGACACAAATCCTAAATAAACAACTTATGATGCTTGGAATGTTAGCACGATCAAAAGGTAGACCTTTATTATAGTTAGACCTATAGCATCTCGGTCACAAATTATAGACCTGCAATTCCTATTAGAATGTCGGGTCGCATTATGAACATAACATCCACCGAATGAACTGCTTTTCAAAACGAGGACCACAAACGCTCCAGTGGCGATCTGAAGTCATATTATATTATAATTTAAAAACATTAATCATCCCATAGACTTGAGTTATCATATCTTAGATCATGCTCTGTCATGGAGACCGCTCTTTGTTCTCTCTTCGCTGTGTTGTAAAAGCGTGCACACCGTGGGCGCCAAAATGAAGGACAAAAGACAAGTCTCGTAATAGACGAGTGCATACAATAACCCCCCCCCCCCAACCAAAAAAAAACAACCCAACCCAAAAAACACTTTTGCCCGTCATGTGGCTTTACATTAAATATGGTGCGCTCCATAGTGAACCTGGATTACGTCAAAATGCACAATCTTTGTTATTATGATACAAGTATAACATTACTGACAAAAGGCGCTGTCCAATCATAGCATGGTAGTGGTATATAATATCCTGCACTAAGCACTCTAACGTATTTTCTGGTTCACTTTAGAGTGATCCATTTGACCCGATTTGAGCCAAATGAAGGGAAAAGGGGCGGGGGTGCCTTCTGCAACCATCAGTAGAGAGAATTGTGTTCCGTCCTTCATTTGGTTTTGACAAAATTGATTGGCCCATAATGCACACACTTCGTAGCAAAGTTTTTCTAGAGACCGAGGAACAGCGGCCATGACAGTACTCGATCTAGGGGTATAAATCTGTGGGCTGTCACGTCGTTTAAACACATCGTCGTTGCACATCGGTCTGCATTTCTTTCACCTTTAAAACTTTTGGGCTTTGAGTAAAATTATTAAGTTTGGGATGCCGCTTATTTGTTCTAATTTCGAAAGGGAAAAGCATGTGATCCACAGCCACTTCTCATGTAATATTCATGATGTTGAAGCGTGCCACGAGGTCTGTGTGTGTTTTGACGAGTCGATGAACATGGACAGATTGGCAGACACGAGTAAAGGCACACCGCGACCCTACTGACTGTGATGTGGCCGGAGGGTTAGGGCAACACGCCAGTGACAGAAATGTTGATCTTGTTCTTGTCACAAAGCGTCTGTAGTTCTCAAGATTTTAACTCTTGAAGGGCGTGTTTCAGACGAGTACCTTTTCAGTCAGCAGACAGACCGAAAGAAATGACGCAGCACGTTTCGAGCCACCGTGCACGAATCAAAACACCAATTTATTTGGAATTGGATAATTATTCGCATTCCCGTTGCTGCCTGCCTTTTAAAATTTCAAGATTTAAAAAAAGGAAACAATTTTTTTAAAGTGCATGAATCTCGAAGTATAATATTATATTTTGTGGTTGTTTTTTCTTTCTTTTTAAGTACACCAAAACAGCGCACCTTCTAGCGTTGTCGCCCGACCTGACTGCGCACTCTCTCGATGAGTTGATGTTTATGCGTTTGTGGGTGAAGTCTTTGTTTATTTTCGACCGAAGTTTCTTCCTATAACATGTCCCCGCGGTTTTATGCAAAAGAACAACACCCAAACAAAATAAATTTTAAAAAAAATTAAAATTACAAAAATCTCTCTCACTCTCTCTCTCTCTCTCTCTCTCTCTTTCTCCCCCCCCCCCCCCCTCTCTCACTCTCTCTCTCTCTCTATATATATTGATATATATTATATATATATATATATATATATATATATATATATATATATATATATATATATATATATATATATATATATATATATAATGAAAATATGCAAACTGGGACCCAAAAATCTGAAATTATGCGATTCTCTTTGTTTAAAAAAAAGAATGATAAAGAAAATAATCAGAAATTATGCACACACACACAAAAAAAAGAAATAAAAAAGAAAAGAAAGATACAATTTTGCTAAATTATGCGGGGTGCATACCACCCTGGGGAGTATACAAGAAAAATTTTGAAATTATGCAAACTGAGCCCAAAAATGTGAAATTATGCGATTCTGTTAATTTTATCAAAGAATGATAAAGGAAAAAAAATCAGTATTATGAAAAAAAGACCAAATTTCGCTAAATTATGCTGGGTTCATAAAACCACGGGGAAGGTATAACTGTTGATAGGGACGTTAAACTTATCACCATGTTCACTTTCCTATGATTTATAACGGGTGCCGGGTCATTTAGCTTGCATCAGACGCCTCTGGTCACTATGGCAACGTGGGTAAATATATCCCTGGCATTGCAAATATTACTAGATAGAGCGTTCCTTGAGATCATTTTAATGATCATGTTTTAGTGTTCGCCTTTAAAACATTTTTTCTCTTCTTGTTGATTGTCTCTCTAGACATGGAATGCCAACTTTATAGCTTTCTCTCACTGCATCTCTCTCTCTCTCTCTCTCTCTCTCTCTCTCTCTCTCTCTCTCTCACCGTCTCTCTCTCTCTCTCTTTCTCTCTCTCTCTGTGTTTATCTGCCTGTCTCATCATACCCATGTTTACACTGCTGCTCTATCTTAATCATCTGTTGACATTATGCTCTGGGAACCTGCACTGTGTCCCCCTGACCCCGCCCGGGTTGTCCCCAGCAGGCAGAGTTGAAATAGCCAGCCTCTTAACTTCTCTCAATTGTGTTGATTTTAAAAAATGCGTTTTTTGTTGTTGTTTTTTTTTAGAAGAAAAGGAAGGGAGGAGGGGGGGGGGGGGGGTGAAAGAGAAAGAGAGAGGGAAAGAGAGAGGGAGAGGGAGAGAGAGAGGGGGAGGGGGGGGGGGTGTTAAAAGATATATTACGATAAAAAACAAAACCATCCCTTTCCGTACCTGATCAAGTCCATTAACGGCGACAGGGGAGATAACCAGATAAATCAGGTTTTGGGTGAAACAAATCCATGAAATCACCAGTTGGCCTTACGTTTTTTTACAGCCTCTCAAATGGAGCATATTATTTTGTTCTGCTACAAACCTCAATTTTATTGTTATGTCACTTGGTTAGAGACAGAAGATATCATACAATGTACTAGTAAAGTCTACAAATCTTAGTTAGAGATAGATAGATAGCTGGCTAGATAGATAGATAGACAGATAGTGAGTGAGTGAGTGAGAGCGAGCGCACGTGAGAGAGAGAGAGAGAGAGAGGGGTGGGGGGGGGAAGGCAGACAGACAGACAGACCGACAGACAAACCGAGAGACAGACAGACGGACAGGCAGACAGACAAACAGACAAAAAACAGAGCATTGTGATGTGCTGATATGATGCCATGTGGAAGAAGCTGGTAAAAGCACACTGTCAATTTCCTCTGTGGACGAGATCGATAAAGTAGAAACTGAACTTGTGTCTTCTGTTTGTCAATATCACATTTTGTGCCTTCAATTAAAGGTGTCGATGCATTATAATGTAAGTGATCTTCAAATCACAAGAGAACTCAAGATTATGATTTAAAAGATCTTTGCATGCTTCACCATCATCTCAGCCCAATTTTCGAAGTTTTGAGAAGTTGTAAATTAAAGTTTTCCGACTCACAGAATAGAGTCACCAAAATCTGATAATACATGTACTAAATTTCATTCGCAAAACCTGCTGCACATCACTTTTTCTTTTTTGTACCTTTGCCCAGATACTTCAACTGTTTTAAATTCTGTTCATTTTTGTACTTTGAAAAGTGGGTACACATCCCATAGTTTGACAGAAGTGTGACATATTCTGTTACTTCATTGAGGCCATCAATAACTTGGTAAACATGCCTAGAAGTTATAAGCTTGGAAGAAATATTTTCAACCAAAAGAAGAAGGCAAAGCCAGCTCATAAAAATTAGAGATAAATTTCAACCATAATTTATTACAATGTATGGTAATACAAAGCACACTTCAGAATAATAACAATATTCAATAGAGCGTTCATTTATTCATCCCATCATTAAAATTTTTAAAATCTACATGCATATTGGTGGGTGGTTGGCGGGTGCTCTGGTGTTGTTTGCTTCTTCTTTCCTATAAAAAATCTATCGTCCTTATCTCCCCTTCTTCTTTTTTATGTTTGTTACTCTCTTGTAACACCTCTAATCGTCTGGCGCTCATATGACCTTATGCAGCTGCGAGCGCCGTAAAACTTCTACTAAAAGTAAAGTACATGTACATGCATATATTGTTATTGCAAATGGCACGAGTCATTGTGAATTGCATTGATCCCGTATAATAAAACAAACAGAATCATTTTCAACACGTCTACCATGCCAGAAAACAGAACGTCAGCGTCTTGAGTCAGAGACAATTGACACCTACAGTACAGCCGGTCTGACCTACTTCAGGTTTGGTTGTTATGTTTTTAATGGTGTTTTTTAACGCTCTTGTTAACACATTTTAGATTATGTACGCGGACTTTGACCGTCCTGTCAAGACAAACCCAGGCTGAGAGGGATAGTATAACATCCCGGCAGAAAGACCGGGGTACTCAATAAAAAAAATCACCCCGCTCAGGAATTTAACTTGGGTCTCCTGTGTGTGTGGTTGAAGCTACCTCACAGTTACACCACAGACGCTTGTTGCTTCGGGGTTGCTATGGTTTGGGTTTTAAATGCCTGGCTTAACACAAGCATACTGTGATCTTAAGCTGGGCCTAACATTACTTATTACAGAAAAGCAGAAAAAACCCATCCCAAAACAAAAGTTTTGTTAATGTGATATTCTAAATAGCCTACATAAACCAGATACAGAAAAATGACCCCCCCCCCCCTTTTCACTCTGGCAATCAGGTTGCAAGATGGGGAGCTATATGAAGGATTTTCCTGATCCACATAGATCCACTGAGTTATCCACTTCTCTTCATCTGCTTCATTTTTCGTCCTGTCAAATCTACCGACAGATCCTATTGATGACCATCTCTGAGTAAGCAGCGTTGATGTCTCCTTCGACATGGTAGCGTCGTGAATGTTCTCCGGACAGATAGCTGAGCATTTCAATCAGGTTCTGGCCTTCTGGAGACATCTGTCAATGGAAAGAAATAAAAAAAAGAGTGAGAGATATTTTTTTTGTAAGGATTTCAACAACCGGTCATCCAGTTGTACATAAAATAATACATGTATTTGTACTATAAAGCGTTTGTTTTATTATGAAGTGACGCAGAATTTACAGCAGGCTTTAGATTTCTAAGCAGTGCAACATTAAAATCCATGTTGCAGGGGCCATAACTCAAACTCAAAGCCAATGCAAAATACAACAGCTGAAAGTGAAAACCCAACTGGCGCTACAGTCCTGCCTTTATGGCGGTGTTCAGATGGGTCTCAATAGTTACTTGTTGATAATACGGTCAAAACTCTCCAAGACAGCCACCCTTTGTTGAGGAGAAAAGTGGTTGTCTTAGACAGGTGGATATCTTGGACAGTGTCATTGCAATAAACAAACAACCCCCTCCCAAAAAACAACAACAACACAACACAAGAGCAGGGGGGGGGGGGGGGGTTCAAAGAGGTTGTTTGCACAGGTCATTGTCTTGGACAGTTAATAATAATAGATAGCATTTGTATAGCGCATATCCCAGCTCAACAGAAGGCTCTATGCGCTTTACACTATACATGTATTATTACCCCAGCAGACCATAGAACACTCCGAAACATTCTCAGCTTCCTTGGAAGCATACAGTGCAAGCAGCTGATTAAGCGCTTAAACACCACAGAAGACCAATAATATTGGTGTTCTGTGTTTAAACACTAACAAACTGTCAAGATCTTTCGCTGTATATGTATATAGCCAGGTACCCATTCCCACCTGGGTGAAGTGAGGAAAATTTGTGCAAAGTGCCTTTCCCAAGGACACAACGTCGGGCCCCTGACGGGATTCGAACCCACGACCTTACAGTTGCGAGTCCGAGAGCCCAACCACTAGGCCACCGACGCCACCAGTTGGCTGGTAGAGCAGGTTTGACTGTAGCCGTAATTTGAAACCTCAAAACGTGCACAAGAAATGTACTCTGAACTCTACAAATTATTATTTCTTTTTGTTCATATTCTCACCAAACACAATTTCATCCCCACACAAAAGAGCAGTCAGTGGGATACTCTCTCCATCCTATACTGGCACTAGCTTGACCGGCCTCAGACCACAGGGATTGTCTCTCACATACGGCAGGGAACAATGCTGGGGATGACAAATGGCAATCCTGTTTTGTTCCCTTGTGTGAAAAATTCACTCCTGTTTTTATTTCTTTTATGCTCATGATAAAAATATATCTAAAAATAATTTTAAAAAAAAGGTAAATTACAAAAAAATATTTTAAAAAATAAATAAAGAAATAACATTAATGATGATGTGTTGTAATAATAATAATAATAATAATAATAATAATAATAATAATAATAATAATAATAATAATAATAATAATAAAAATGGTATAATAAGAAGCAGGCCCTGGATAGGGAAAGGCGGGAAGTGTTTGTGGCCAATACCCTGGTGGTACATGACAGGGTGAGAGAGGCAATAGTGGAGAGATATTCCTGATGACAAAAAATTAAGAACAATATTAAGTCTTTGATAAAAGTAATCTTTCACTAACAATACAGTGTACTAAGTATTGAAGTGAAGACAAGTTTTATTGATAGGCGTAAAAGAAATAAAAGAAGTGATTTTTAAACAAAAAAGGAACAAAACAGGATTGTCATTTGTCATCCCAGCCCACACTGATAAATTGGAATCAACACAGAGATGTCATATTTTTTAAAAAGAAATGAATTCAGAGATTTAAAAAACCCAGTGAGATTAAAGATACAAAATTAATAGAAAGAAAGAACAATCCCATCTCATGAAGCAAACTCCACACGGAACAATAAAACAAACATTACAGTAGAGCAGTGAGAGGATTTCTGTTCTGCACTGATGTCACTGGGTTTTTCCCTACTATTATCGATATATAGGCTATATTTTGTAAATGTTTTTCTACCACCTCTCCACCCCCCCACCCCCCATCTGCAAATTGACACTATGAAGATTATTGAAGTGGCATACTGCTTTAACTTTAACTGACCCTGTCAGTCATGTACAACTCAAAGCCTACACATAGGTACATTTACATACTACATACGTAAATATTATATATATATATATATATATTGCCTACACACACACACACACACACACACACACAAACAAACAAACACATAATAAAACAAACAAACACATAATATAACAAACAAACACATAATAACACAAACAAACACATAATAAAAAAGAACGAGACCATGGCTTATTTTGGAATGTTGAAGGTGGAAAAAGGTGATGTTTCGCAAAAAAAACTCCTCTCTATAGCAACAGTCAGTGGTCCAATCGGTGTGGTGGGGGGGGGGGGCTGTTTTGCTGCTCTTTCAAATCACTTTTGGTTGGCACAGGTAGACAGCACCGAGGGAAACAGCTGGGGACAGACAAAGTAATTTCTTCACATCAGGAATGGATTTAATTTGATATCAGTTTCTTAGAAACATCCAACTAGATGTACAGCCAAGAAAAATTCCCCTTTGGAATAATAAAGTATTATCTTATCTTATCTTAGTATTCTTAGATTCAATTTTTAAAATGAGCCTTCTTAAATTAAAAGACATGTTTCTGTCTCAAATACATAGGCCTCATTATTATTTTCTGCAATTTATATTTACGCCAACAAAATTAATCTATTACTACAGCAATAAAGCATGTAAATAAATGAATTATACTAACAGTGTGGCAGCAACTGGAAATCAGATTTCAATGAGCCTATCACCCTGATAGATCACACCTTTAACGTCTCATGTGAATGTTAAAAAAACTTCCCTCGACATCAGCATGAAACGGTCATAAAATATTTTGTCATTCATAATGATAAGGTTTCTGTGTAATAAGACATTGATAACTTTGAGTTTACATGCACATCATTATTCATATAAATCTTAATGGCTTTTTTTACAGTGTAAAAATAGTGGTAGATCAAGCTAGCTCCTTTTTTCTATGCATCTCATTTGTTACGTATATTATTATGTTATTACACATAATGGTCTTACATCTTGAAAACGAATGGTGACTTCTTTTTCTATAAAGATGTATGTGTTATTAGAGTGAATATATCTCATAATTTACATATCACTAATCACATCATTATATTTTTATAAATATTTAAAAAATACATATTCATATATAACAAGGAGTCTGCAGGAATTGCTGAGTTAAGCCGACTACACAGTGTATATAGAGACATTTAAATTAATCACCCATTAGGAAATAACATTGTTGGTGTGGTATTTTATTTACTGCCTAACTAACGTATGCTCTTTTAGGTGAAATGATATAAATTCAGCTTTACACTTCGGACAAAACTTCGAACTGTTTCCCTTGGACCACATGCGAAGAAAAAGAATTGGCAAGGAAATAAATAATACAAATATTATTATAACCCCCTCAGAGAATACGAGTCGAAATATAAAACAATTACCCAAGCTATTATAAATTTTTATGGTCTTGTAGACGAAATATATAACCTAAGCTACCGCGCAAAATCAAAGGGGAAATTTTACTGTAAAAGTGAGTATGGTTGCAATGGAATCACTAACGTACACAATACCGAACAGCAAAATAGAGAGGAAAAGTGTAGGGGCACAATAAATAAATAAATAGACGAATAAATAAATAAATAAATAAATAAATAAAAAATAAATAAATAAGCAAACGAACAAATTAATTAATTTACAAAACTAAAAGCTACGAAAATGCCTTTGAAATAAAATAAAATAAATAAATTTATATAGGAGCTGAACAATGGATGAAATCGTTAAGAAGATTGTTACAAAAACTGTTGTTTCTAACAACATATTCAAGCCTAAGTACTTAGGTGTATGCCTACAAGTGTAGGGTTTACTATAGTGAGATTTTGATCCAGACTAAATCTAGATATTTCGATACCAGTAATAAAAGGCTATTAATATTAATAATAATAATAATAATAATAATAATAATAATAATATAATAATAATAATCATCATTATCATCATCATCATCATCATCATCATCATCATCATAGTAATAATAATAATAGTAATAACAAAAAATATTAATTAAACGATAATAATAAAACGATAATAATAATAATTTAAAAAAATAAAATAATGATAAAGCCGTAATAATAATAATAATAATAATAGTAATAATAATAATAAAAAAATATATTATAATATTAGAGGCCTGAGAAGGAACAGAGAGTTGGACTGATTGCTGCTTATAGTTATAGAAATACAATGATCTAGACATAGAACCAAGACATAGGTCTATACCCGGACTTCCATTTAGAACTGATAAACTGCGTTCATGAATTCATCATGTTATTCATTTGTTGGCCTTCAATTTTTCAGTTGAATATATACATCTTAGAAGTAGAAGCTACAAAAAATTATTTATACTATGAATTACGAATGACTTGAAATGATGATATGGCTACTCTTTTTGTCCCCCCCGCCCTTTTATAATCGCCACTATGATTTTTTTTTTTGAAAGTTCACCCCCCCCCCCCCCCCCCCCCCCCCCCCCCCCACCGACTAGATCTAAACCAAAAAAGGATTGGGCTAAAATAATTTGACCACAAGTTCACCTTAATTTTGAAGAACTGTAACTGACTGAAAATGTCTGTTTCATTGGTGATATTGGTATCAAAATTCTCAGAAAAGTGAGCTCTGTCCATCTGGCACATCAAAACAGTTATTGGTGAGAAAAATTAAAACGTTTGAAATAATACTGGAAATACGGTCAAAGAGAAGTAACCGTGAAAATTACTGAGGGAGGGTTTAATTTTTCTTGTTAGTGCCCTTTAATTAGCACCAAAAATCCCCACGGAAAAAATAATATTCACGTAAAAAAGTAAAATAATAAAAGGCTTATCATATAGACAGAAAGGGCTATTTACAAAGCAAAACAGGTTTACAAATCATTTATTTTAAATTTTAAACGATATTGTAGGAGTGACAATAACCGCCTAACAAGCACGCGCTTTTGGGTGAAACGATAGATCTACACATCCAGCTTTTGTATTTCAAACAAAACTTGGACTCATACCCTTTGACCTTTGATAAGCAAACGGAATAAAAAATAATAATATAAAATCTAAATCTTGGCCCTTCTCTTCTTTTTCTATTATTACAGCAAATATATAGCTCTAGTCTAGATTATGTTGGACCTAGAACTAGGCCTTCTCTGAGACCTAGAATCTAGATCTATGTTAAATAACGTCTTCAGAGAAAACGTGTTAATATTTTAAACAAAAACACGCTATTATTCATGGTTTTGTAAACATACTAAATCTAGATCTAGAAATCTAGATCTAGATCTAGATCTATATTCTACCAACTCACATATCAGGAGAAAGTTAACAAGTTTTAGTTAAGGCCTAAAATGGTGTGGAATGCTTTTCGTCTCTAGATCTAGATCTAGATCTAGATATATCTAGTAGAATCTAGTTGCTAGGCTATGGAATGACGAGGCTGCTAAGGTACACAGCGATAAAACAGCTAAAATGATAACGCCTAAGCTCGTCATTGCATAGGCCTAGCAACTGCTATATATCTAGATCTACATGTGGACCTGTCAATGTAAGCAGTCTTTGAGTTTGCAATGATCGACTGAAGTCAAAGCGAAATACTCATGCTGATAGGCCTAGTAACAAAATGTAGATCTACTACGATCTAGGCCTTGCCTGATTGCATCCAAGTGCACCCTATCGCCAACCACGGCGAGTCACATTCAAATTTAGGCGCTAGGGATCCAGGAAACTCGAGCGTATTCAGTACAATGTAGGCTACATGTATTCAAATAAATTCGATTCGTCTTAAACCTAAAGACTTCATCAGATTCAGTTGCTTCCCAGAACTATCTGGATAGTGATCTAACACGTCACTCGTGCTTACCTTATAATTAAAAAAAATTATATGACATCCTCAAAGGTGCCGTCCATATACATGTATTAATATATTACGTAAACAACTCAAAGCAAAAGCTATATCTAGCTCTTGCAACTTAAGGATTTGTGGGCCCTGGTATAGAATGCAAACTGCCCCCCCCCCCTTTTTTTTTTTAAAGAAAAGAAAAGAAAAACAAACAAAAATAAATAAATACATAAATAAATAAATAAAGGGGAAAAAAAGAAAAAAGAGAAGGACAGAAAGAAAAGAGATGGTCTGTGTTTACACAAAGAAATGACGTTCAAACAAGTGTGTAGTCTACACAAAGAATAATGACTTAGGTGATTACAACAAGAATAATGATGTAAATATGTTTGATTTTCACACTTCTCTTCTCTTTTACTTTTGTCTCTACAGGAACAAAAAAACAACGAAAAAACAAACAAACTCAAAATGTAATTTCTTAATCTCTAACATGTTGAATTTCATGTTTGATCTATTTATTCTTTTATTTTTCATTTAGGCTATTCATTCATTTATCTATTAATTAATCAATCATAGGCTATTTAAATAATTTATTCATTTATCGATTAATTAATTAATTAGTTAAAGGCTATTATTAATTTATCATATTTGGGGGGGGGGGGGGGGGTCTCGGAGGGGTGATATAATAAACGGGGACTGGGTATCTGTAAAACAAGTGTGGTTCCCGTGTGTTATACGTGGACCAGGATACAGGAGAGAAAACCCAACAGTCACAACAACAAGGGACGTAACAATTAAAATAAGGTTTTAAGAAGAACAAATGTTCATTCTGAAGCCCCCCCTTAAAATTCATATTCTTCATTCTTCCTCTTATTAATTTCCTTTTTTTCACACAATGTGTACAGTAATTAAAAAAACCACCAAACGAGGGGGAAAGATCCTAACTACTCCCCCCCCCCCCCAGGCTGGTATAAGTAGCCTACATGTATAATCTATTTTACAATGACAATCACTTTTCTAATTTCGTCATGTAACCTTCTACAATGGCTGCCAATTCCTATGTCATTCTTGTGCTTTCCCCCAAAATAAGAAGGAAAGTTATTTGCCCCCTCCCCCGTGTTTTTCTTCGATATGCCAGAGCCTTCCTCTACACTCTGTCCCTATGTGCTGGGGATTTGTGGCACGAAAAGGGTTACCGTTAAAAAAGGTCATAAAATTATATTATATATTATTTATTGTATGGCCTTCTTTGTCCTCAGAGTTATCATAATATCGGTCAGGAGAGAGAGAGAGAGAGAGAGAGAGAGAGAGAGAGAGAGAGAGAGAGAGAGAGAGAGAGAGAGAGAGAGAGAGAGAGAGAGAGATAGAAAGGGAGGGAGGGAGGGAGGGGAGAGTGAGTGAGAGAGGGAGAAAATACATCGTACAGAGAGAGAAGCATAGACAGACAGTTGAGACAGACAGACAGGCAGAATGTGATGTGCTGACATGATGCCATGTACATTTTGTATCTCAGAAGCTGGTGAAAGCACACAGTCAATGTCTTCTCCTGAAGGATCAATAAAGTAGAAACTGATCTTGTCTCTTCTATTTCTCCATGTCACATTTTGTTGTCTTTATCAGGGCACAATGTAAGTGATCTTCACGTCACAAGAGAACCCAAGGTTCTTGTTGTAAGAGATGTGTCGTATAAACCTTGGCATGCTTCACCGCAATCACCGTCACCACAGCCATACATTGGATAGGCTCAGAGAAAAAAAAATGGATGTATGATCAGATTTTGAAGTTTTGAGAAATTGTAAATTGCTCATCGTAAACAAGTTATTTTTCTTATGATTGTACTTTAGCCCAGATATATTTACCCAGTTTCTGAACCCATAGCCGTGAGATTGCGAGTTCTGGGGTTTGAGCCTCAGCTCGGTCCGACATTGTATTCTTAGTAAAGGCACTTTACCCAAATTTCCCATGTGGCTCGCTGCTTTCGGAGATGGGCATTGAACTTGGAGGTTCCGACTCTTAAATAACTTTATAACTTATAGTGTTGATAGGGGTGTTCAACCACTTGACAAAAGTGTGACGTATTCTGTTATTTCATTGAGAACATCTGTCACTTGGTAAATGCATGTAGAAGTGATAGAAAAAATATTTTCAATCAAAAGAAGACAAAGTCAACTCAAACAACTTAAAACAAATTTCCAACATTTATTACTTTGGATGGTAATAGGAGGCATACTTCAGAAAAACGACAACGTTTATGAAGCATTCTCTTATTCATTCTGTCATTAAAACATTTCAAATATACATTCCGAGCTATATACCTATTGGCAGCTGCGCGTTTTAACGATCCTAAAATAGCACCGCAATCTGAAGATTGCGTTAGTGTTTTATATTTTTGAAATTCAGAAAAAAAAATTTTTTTTTAAATTAAAAAATTCACTTCCATCTTTATTCTTTTACTCACATCAAGGAACATTCACATATATATTTTGTTTTTTCAAAAGTGTAAAAAAATTAAAATTAAAATTAGCGTATGAAACTGAAGAGGTAACAAGAATGATACAATGCCAGGTATCAAACTCAACGTTCACAAAGTACATTTATTTCATTTTATATTTTTGAAATTAAGAAAAAAAACATTTCCATCTTCATTTTTTTTACTGACATCAAGGAACATTCACATATTTTCAATATGACTTTATGCAGTTGCTAGCGCCGTAAAACCTTACTAAAACTAAAAAATATTTTCAAAAGTGTAAAAATATGAAAATTAAAATTATATTTAAAACTAACATATAACTGAAGAGCTCACAAGAACGATACAATGCCAGGTGTCAGTCTCAAAGTTCACAAAGTAGCCTTCATTTAATTTATTATATATTTTTTAAATAATAATTTAAAAAATTAAAAAATTCACTTTCATCTTTATAATGTTACCCACACCAATATACATTCACAAATATTATCAAAAGTGTAAAAATATGAACATTAAAATTAAAATTACAGTATTAAAAGTATGAAACTGAAGAGGTCACAAGAATGATACAATGCCAGATATCAAACTCAAAGTTCACAAACTTCATTTCATTTTATTTTATATTTTTGAAAAAAATAAAATAATTACCGTCTTTATTCTTTTACTCACATCAAGGCATATTCACATATATTTTAAAAAGTGTAAAAATATGAAAATAATTTTTTAAAATGAAACTGCAGAGCTCACAAGAATGACACAAGTAAACGATTGTCAAAACGTGCAGCTCAATCTTAAGATTGCTGCGCAATTATACGATCGTTAAAACATGATTGAGCCAATTGGTAAATAGTGCGGAACATATATATTGTCATTGTGAGTGGCACAAATAATTTTGAATAGCATTGAACCAGAATAATAAAAACAAACAAAATCGTTTTTCACAAATCTATACTACCAGCAAACTCAACAAACAGAATTTCAACTTCTCGAGCTAAAAGACGACTGACGTTCTACAATATTATGGCTTATCTGACCTGCCTCAGGGTTTTGTCTTTAAATGTAGGTGTTCCTTACACCTTAATCGACACAATTTAGATTATTTAGGAGGCGTGCTTTGACCCTGCCTGTGAGGGCCAGTCTGGGCTCAGAGAGATACAACATCCGAGCAGAAAGACCGAGGTACTCAACAAAAATTTTCCTTTAGCTTAGTTTAGTAAGAGTTTTACGGTGCTCACAACTGCATAAGATCATATGAGCGGGCAAAAATTCTCCTTACTCGGGAATCAAACTCAAGTCTCCTGCATACAACTAGCTCTAGTGAAACTCATCACTACTGCACCACAGACACCCATTGCTTCAGGGTGGCTTTGGTTTGGGTTTAGAACTGCGAGAGAACATTTCCTACTTGACACAATCGTGGATTTTAAGCCGGGACACTTGGCATTAATTGGTACAGTGAAGTAGATGAAAACAATTTTTTTAAATATTGTCTGTGTGGTTTTTTAAACACACTTGTCAATTGAAAAGTTGATATTTCAGGAGAGGAAGAAAAATGAGTCCCCCTTCACCCTGATGCGTAGTATTTTAGCGTAAAGATCGCTAGACGTTTTTACCATTCATAAATGACTAAAAGTTTGTGATCTTAATGTATACACAATGACCTCCTGAGAAAAATTGGGGAGAATAAAAAGGAAACTCCAATAATTCTGGACGTTTCTAGAATTACATTAGTGACACAAACACCTTCTAACAATGTGTGTAAGTGGCTATTAAAGAACTCGTGGTCACTTTGTTCTACAGTACATTTTTTTAATCACCAACTTATACAAAAATCAAATCTACACCATTATCCAGAAACAGGACCTCCTAATTTAATGTCCGTTTTCCATGGGACCTGGCAAAATGGGTTGAAAGCCTTTATGGAAAATGGAGATTAAATGAGGAATTCCTACCTCTTAAACAACCTACTAGTGTTGATAGGGGCAATAAACCCAAACACTTACTTTTACATAACATATCGTTATATCATATCAATAGACATGTAATATCATCTAAAAGAACATCTATCTTTCCCTGAAGTTGTTCAACAGGTTCAGTGACTATAGATATAAATAGGCTATCTACGGCAAACTGCAGTGATGATCCACATTTAAGACAAATAAAACGAACAGAAACATTTTCAGGGTCAGTAAAATACTGCCGAGTAAGAGGGAGACAAATCAAGTCGAAGATACGAAATCTATAAAAGCACGTTAGAGCTCAATGAAAAGATTCACATTATTTATGCGAGCAAGCCCTGGGTACAAACATCCTGTAAGTATTTGTCCCACATGGTGGCACGGTGGCCGGTCAAACAAACTCATCTCCTGGGCTGTAGCTTGGAAACCCCTGCCACACACAATCAATCTGACCCCAAGGCTGAAGAATCTCGGCATCAACAACAACTTGGGGAGCTACATGAAGGGTTTTCCTGATCTACACAGATCCAGTCAGGTATGCCCATCTCTTCGTCTGTTTCATTTTTCGTCCAGTCAAATCTACCGACAGATCCTGTTGATGACCATCTCTGAGTAAGCAGCGTTGATGTCTCCTTCAACATGGTAGCGTCGTGAATGTTCTCCAGACAGATAGCTGAGCATTTCTGTCAGGTTCTGACCTTCTGGAGACATCTGTCAATGGAAAAAAAGAAAGAAAGGGAGAAAACGTTTTTTTGTAAGGATTGCAACAATCAGTCATCAAGTTGTACGTAGAATAAAAGTTTAATGTGTAATACAAAACTTTTTAGTTTCAAAATGAAGTGACATTGGACTTACACTACTTACAGGCTATAGACATCCAAGAACCAAAACATTCAGATCCATGCGGCAAGGACGATAACTCAAGGACAGTACAAATGAAACAGACTGGCTCAGCATAAAAATATCAATTACCAGATATTTAAATCAAGAAGTATCTCACTGCTCCAAGGACAACAAAAAAAAAGGGGGGGGAGGGAGAAGAGAAGGAGTAACAGTAGCAGCTCCCAGATACCACAAGATCTTACATATGTCAAGAACAAATGGCAACATATTATCAGGGTTGGGTGATTTAAATCAGTTGATTTTTATCATTTAAATCAACTTGATTTTAAAAATAAAAATTTATTCACTTTTTACATATTTAAACATTCAGAATTTCTTTCCTTGGTTTTATAAAACAGATAGAAGGTTTAGTAATATAACCATGCAAAAAGTCTGCTTTCCCCCCTGGTCACTGTAAAATAATACAGTATTCAATTTACTTTTTTTTCAAAATTGAAATTAGTATTTTAATTTTTTTTAGACAAACACAAGCGCGCGCGCAAACCCACACACAGACTAAGGAAATGTCTATATTTATTAACTGTAAACTTAATAATTTATTGAAAGTCAGATCAAATCAATTGTGACTAAGGAGAATAAAAACATTAACAAATAAATCACAAACAATGGAACAAAAATAATAATTCAGATATATATTACTGTTAGGGACAAAATGGTAACTGAAGGAATTTTGAAAGTAAATCACTTTCTTACAATATTAACAGTATTACAATAACCAACAATTTAGAATATGTTGAAATTACCTATTTAGTTGTTTGGGGTTGAGGTTTTGAAAAGAAACACAATAATACATTATTCAATTAACTTTTATTTGATAATTGAAATTAGCATTTTCTTTGTCTTTTTAGACAAACACAAGTGGGCGCGCGCACACACACACTGTAATAAAATGCAAGTTTATCTATGCATAATTATCCCCCCCCCCCCCCTTCCTTTTAGACTGACACTTTCTTCTTTTTTTGTCTGTAGCCATGAATAATTCACTGATATAGCAGATTAAGGCTTTCTTTTGCAGTTGCTTAAATAAATCATTAGTTAAAATAAATAAAGACAATGCATTTTGCACTAAAAGAACATACTTTTAGCCACTAAAAATCCCACACTGTGTCGACATTTTAAATAAAAAAAAAATAAAAAAAAAAAAAAAAAAAAGTTCTGATTTAAATTTTAAAAATTTTTATTTAAAAAAAATAAAAATAACCAACCCTGAACATTATCTCCCAGAATTGTTTCTTGTTGAATAACAACCCCCCCCCCCCCAACAAAAAAACAACAACCACACAACAACAACAAAACAACAAAAAACTTCAAAGTTCAAAGACAAAATGAAATTTTTACCCATGAAAAAAGTGTGAAATCTGCAAGAGCCTGGATTACCTGAGACATCACAAAGTACAGCGGAAATTGTCCAAGATGGCCACCCATTGTTGAGGAGAAAAGCGATTGTCTTGGACAGGTGGATGTCTTAGACAGGTGATTGTCTTCGACAGATGGCCATTAGGGCAGGTTCGACTATAGTTATAATTTGCAACCTCCAAATATACACAAGAAATGTACACTGATCTCTACCAATGATGCTTTTTTTTGACATTCTCACCTGACACAGTTTCATCCCCGCACACAGGTAGAGAGGAGCGGTCAGTGAGATACTGACTCCATATTGGTAGTCGCTTGACCGGCCTCAGACAACAAGGATTGTCTCTCACGGAACAATGCTGGGGACAACAGAGGACAATCCTTTTGTTTTGTTCCTTTTTGGGAAAAATTTACATCAGGTTACTGAATTTTACTACTAATAAATTCAACGATGACAGTAATAATAATAACGATGATGATAATAATACTAATAACAACAATGATAATAATAATAGTAATGATAAAAATAATAGTAATAACTGTGATAGTATAATAATAATAATAATGATGATAATAATACTAATAACAACAATGATAATAATAATAGTAATGATAAAAATAATAGTAATAACTGTGATAGTATAATAATAATAATAATGATGATGATAATAATAACAATGATAATAATAATAGTAATGATAAAAATAATAGTAATAACTGTGATAGTATAATAATAATAATGATAATAATGATTATAGTAATAGTAATAATAAACACTGTCCGTCAATATTTGACGATTTCCCACAGCAACATCTGGGGAGAACATTTCTTAAGCCACACAGAAAAAATAAGTGTTAAGATGACTTGTGACGTCTGCTATGCCCAATGAGACCAAATCTGCCAGAGAAGTGTTTGCGGTATTTTGGGCCGTAGTCTACCCACGCCTGACAGAAACTTTTGGAACATCCTTCATGTCATAACACGACCATTACAATCTTACAAGGGACAAAAAAATAAGACCTCTACACTGCTTGAAAATGTTTCATGTATTACATCCCTTTAACCCTCAAACATTCAAAAAGAAAATCAATTCTCTTACCGCAACTCCTGTGCAATTTTTTTAGAAACACCGTCATCTCCAGTGTCTGGGCCAGCAGGAATTCTGTTTCAAGAAAGAATAAAGCTTAAAGCGAATAAAGAAGGACTATTTAAAGCACACATACATAGCAACCACAAATCAAAATTCTCCATTAATTTAACAATAATAATAATAACAACAAAGCTGCTAACTTCTAAGACAAAAAACTCTACCTACAAGAAGGGTCAAGTTGGAGGGGACAATGGCCGAGTAACCCTCTCCTAACCTTTCACACACATTTTCATCATGTATTCAGCAACTTCAGGCTCCTACAGCTGGCTATGGTAACAGAAACAACAACAGTCCATCTATTGTCTTTGTTCTCATTATAATTCGCAAATCTTGTCTTGAAAGTTTATAATTTTCTTCAGTTTCCCAAATCTGTGAAAAGCTATACAAGAACACAGACAATATGTATCTTCCAAAACTGAAATATAAAAACTCTCAAAGAAATGTAGCCTACATTAAATAGGCCTACTGTTTTATTGTATTTTCTACACTAGTTGGCTGATGTGAATTTACCATTAGTTAAGTCGCTTATAACTATTAGTGTTCCTTGTGACAGACAGTCAACAGTTTCCAGAGACTGTATAGTCTGATTTCATTGATGGTCTATGTTTTACACCTCCATTGACAATCTATCTAGGAGGCGGGCTGTTTCGACTCACTCACATGTCAGGGCCAACGCTGGGTGGAGTGGAGCGTAACATACCTGTAGACAGCTGATCAAATAATTTCCCCAATCCTTTCATCCAACTCAAACCCATATCATGCAATAGTAAACAGTTGTCGAATTCTGATCTTTTGATCTAAAGTTTCAAGAGCTACAAAAATGTTTTGTAATGATATATACTTTTAATAAGTTATTTCAAAAAAAATATTTTTTTCTCTTAAATGGAAGAGAAAAAAATTTATAAGATATTATTACATTCTGGTTTACCACTGTTTCCGGATTAACCATGACCAGTTTAAGCAGACGCCACTTAATTTTATCTTCTTTTTCCTATATCTCCCTAAACTCTAACGCCTGTTGTTTCAGTAAGATTTCTGTCACCCAGTTCCTCACCCTCCTCCAGTTTCTGGTTGACCTTTGCCCTCTCCTCGTGTCCAGGAGATAGACCAGATCTCTGTCACTGAGGCACACACGTTTATCTTGTGAGCAAATATCTCCCTGTCATGAAACAATCAAAACTACGCCATAAAGATAAACATTAGGCACCCATCATCTGTATATTTATTACATTGATCTATTTCAACATTTAACACACTTTAAGTTCTAGCATTATTGCAACAGATAGATAGTATTTCATGACAAAACATTACACTATTAAAACATACATCATGCATTGGTTTATGATTATAACGTAGATTTGTTTCAATATCTTAAAAAAAATAATTCTAGCAATATTATTGCAATAGAGGATTGATCTACTATTTCAGAAAACTACAATGCAAGTAGATCTAAATAATGTTTTAGGTAGATATAGGCCCACTCCTTTAATCTACATTGCTAACAAGATGAGAATGAGACAGACTGGAATGGACTTAGACACACACACATATACACACAGAATGAGAAGGTTTGGAAGTCGATAACAAAGTTGGCAAAATAAACTAAAGTAGGGTCTGCGGGAAAATGTAAATTAAATAAGACTGATCGAAAGAGGGGATGAATAAAATATAATCTAGATCTACATGGTTAGACTCTATTCTTGCATCGTAAAGATGTATAGATCTAGATCTACGATATATCATGAAGCTTGTAAAACGACCAAAACGTCCTTATTTTATCCTGGTCACCAATACATGGCTCGTAGACCTTCAAAAACATCTTGATCTGGACCAACAAGTTGTCCCTGGGGTACCAAACATGGCCTACACTTTCACATGCCACCAAAATACTACCGAACTTTGAAGAACTGTAACTGATTGAAAAATTAAGTTCTATGGATGATTTTGGTATCCAAATTCTCAGAAAAGTGAGCTCTATCCATTTGGCACACCAAAACGGTTATTCGTGAGAAAAAATGTAACAAGTCTGAAATATACTCAAAATACGGTCAAAGAGAAGTAACCGTGAAAATTACTTAGGGAGGGTTGAATTGTTTTGATTAGCGCCCTTTGATTGAAACCCAAAGAGGTTTTATAGATAGAACTAGAGGTATTAGCTGTGACGTCACGAGTGTCAAACTTATTGAGGGGCGCGCCGCCATTCCGGAGAGGAATAAAAGGCCAGTCTGTGTGCAGTAACACTTTTCAATCACGGATTAATGATACTCTGCGAAGTATTTTGATGTTGATTTGTTTTTCATGGGATATCGCTAAAATGTACTCATAGGGATTTTTGTGATTGTTCACCTTTAAATGAGCAAGATTATCTCCAAATAATGCAAATAGGGCCTTATACATAGTGTGACCATATAAGTGAGTAAAATTTAGAAAAAAAATGAATGAGACAGACTTGATGATCACTTGTTTAAAAAAATACTTATATTTATTTAAATCTCTTGGTATGCATCATTCAAACAGTACGTCTAGATTTAGCGTCGCTAACCACAACAAGGCGCTCGTATCGGCCCTCTGGAATCGGGAATGTGACTGAAAAGCTGCTAGAAGTTTCAGCTGCAACTCTAGCACCCAACCAGGCGTAACTACCCACCAATAAGACTGGCGTAATATTCTGTCTCATTTGCGGAACCGAAGCCAAACAGGTTGTGCAACAGCAGCAGCAGGGGTTCATAGAAGATGGGGTGCTGTGTAACCAAACACCTGTGCCAATCAAGGCCAATTTTAGAAAATATTGTGAATGTTTAAGATAAACATGCTATTTATCTAGATTTAGATCCAAATCTAGATTAAAATGTGGTCAGCATATCACTAGGCCTATTCGTGCCCGATATCAAACAGCGCTCTTCAGGTGTGTGCACATGATCCATACAACGAGTGATTTACAGTAGGCTATCCCAGCCAGCCTACGATTAATTGCTCATTTTGAGAATAATGAATCATTAAATAATTTACCCAGTCTTAATCCCCTTCATACTCTATGAAAACCTAGACTTTGCATCAGTTGAAGGAGAGTGTAGACTAGACATCATGAAATAAAAGCAATCCATTTTGCAAGAATGAAATCGTCGTTTTCGTTAACAAACTCAATTGCTCACTTTGTCTCCTTCCGCCCCTCCCCCATCCTACCCGGGGAAAATAAACAACACTTCTTATTAGGCTATATCTCTGTGCTCATTTGTAGCCCACATTTAAGAGCATATTTAGATCTAGATCTAGATTTCTATCTCACAATCGGTCAGCAGGTGCGGTATTATGTATCCATGTATGTTAGATCTAGATCTAATATCTAATCTCTATATGAGTAAACAACAACAGCAAAAAATAAGAAAACTGAAAAAAACAACTGGACTGAGCTTCAAACTCCATGAAGACCTATCTAGATTTAGATCTAGACCTGGACGTTGCGAGGGACGCGCAGCGTGACATCCTCTGTTTCTAATACTCTTTAAAAAATGGCGACAATGCGAGCTGAGTGGGCCCGCAAAACCATAGTAAGTTTTCATGGGTGACGTCACACTGCGACCTCTAGTACTATTACATATAACCTCTTTGTTGGCATCCATAGAGGTTATAAATAGTACTAGAGGTCTTAGCTGTGACGTCATGAGTGTTAAACTTGAGGGGCGCGCCGCCATTCCGGAGAGGATCTAGAAATCTAGATCTAGATCTAGATCTAGGCCTAGATCTATGTAAAATGAATTCTTCTAAAGAAAAGAGTTAAGATTTTAAACAAAAACACCCAAGCTATTATTCATAGTTTTGTAAAAATACGAAGCCACACTCTAGATCTAATATCTAGAAATCTAGATCTAGATCTAGAATCTCCGTAACAAGCGACCACTATGAGACAGAGCAGAATTAGGTCTAGGGGTAGGGGTAGATCTAGATCTAGGGGTAGGGTTAGGGGTAGTGTTAAGGGTAGGGTTAAGGTTAAGGTTAGGGTTAGGGTTTGGATCTAGATCTAGATATATCTAGATCTAGATTTCTAGATCTAGATCTAAATCTAGATATTCTAGAGATTAGATGAGAGAAAGTTGACAGCGATTTGCTTTCTAGATAGGCCTAACTAAGATCTAGATATCTAGATCTAGAATCTAGAAGTCTAGATTCTAGATCTATATACCTAAATCTAGGCCTACATTCTAGATCTAGATTAGATATAGAATCTAGATCTAGATCTATGACAGATATAGATCTAGATCTAGATCTAGATATCTAGATCTACTTTTCGTTGCTATGGAATGACAAAGCTGCTAAGGTACACAAATACGAAACGGCTAAAATATTAAGAAAACTCGCCAAAGCTCGTTTCTTTTCACCACTTAATTATGGGCTACCAACCTGTAGGTTTAGGCCAGTGGTAGGCTTAATATTTGCACTGTTTGAAGTAGAGCTCATCGATTGAAATCACTACCAAATGTCCAAATAATTCCACCTACTGTATTGTAGACATAGAAGAATCTAGAGTACATCCTGTGGTGCGATATACAGTAAGCGATCTTTTGTGGATATCTCTGGAAGTTACAGGTCGATCTTCATGATTTTTTCACCAGAAGTTAGAAAAACTTCCTCTCTCTAGCCTGCATCCAACAAAACGTGAGCCAAATTCAAATTTTGGCGCAAGGGATCTAAGAAAGAAGTTCAAAGTTTGAGCGCATTCAGGAAGCATGCCAGTTTGTCATTGTCACAGGCCTCCACTGTACGTACCCTGACTGCATGATGGAAGTTATCACTGACAACAATCTCAAAAAGAGTAAATTCATGATTAATTGTACGGATTGAATTTTATTTTTTAACTTTTTAAAACCAAAGAACATTCATCGTTGAAATTTTACAGAGTAATTTAAATTTGCTTTGATTTGCATTTAAAAAGGAAGAACTATTGAACAACACAAAGCTGAATTGGCTAGGCTAGGCCCCTATCTCTGCACCACCAATTTGAAGGTGGAGAATAAAAAACTTAACTTAGCTAGGCCTAGGTCTAGATCTAGAATCTAGATCTGCAGTGTTAAAGTGCTGTAATTATGAATATGACTGTCATCTATACTCAAATACTTAAGTGAAATTGTGAGGTACTGGACCCCATTCGAATCGGCTAATTTTGATTCACTCTAACGACTACCGCCCACATTCAAGTTGTATTTATGCCTAAATCTAGATATAAATCTAGACCTAATAAGTACAACTCCAAGAAAAAGCTAGATTCAGATCTAGCAACTTACTAATTTGCAGAATGGACTAGATCTAGAACTAGTGTAATGTTTAAAAAAAAAAGAGAGTAGACCCAGATCAGAAAGAAAAATGTAAAAAAAAAAAAAAAAAGTGGACGGAAAAGAGAAGGGAAACGGGCTTTTAAAAAATCCATACTCATATATGAATGATTTAGGATGAATCCTGCCAGTCGCGACGGCGTGCGAACTGCGAGCTGTTAGAAACCACACTAGATCTAGATCTATATCTAGATCTAGATCTAGAAACGAGATTTTCTAACGTTCTCTGTGTAGGTCGACTTGATAAGTTGGGAGAGTCAACAAACTATATTAACTCCTGAGGATGCCTTTAAACAGTTTTAAGGATGAAAAATACTGTTACATAAGGCTACAAATGTCAAAACTTTAGGCAAAATAAAACGACGAGCAGAACTAGGAGATGTCAACAAACGACCACGTGCAATGCCCCCGTGACCCGTGGGTGTTTACACAAAGGATGATGACATAAAAGATATGTGTACTCAATGCATAATGGCGGAGGTATTTACACAACAATTGATGATGTAAGTGTTTAAAAAAAGAATGATGACGTAATTTGTCCCAATTAAGGAACCTACACAAAGGATGATGACGTATAAGGAAGTGTGTAATCAATGAACAATGGCGGAGGTGTTTACACTAAAATCAATGACGTAAGCGCTTAAACAAAGAACGATGACGTAACCGGTCCAAATTAGGGGACTGAATTCATGTTTCTTACTGGCACATTAGTTATTTCATGGTTGTTTCCCTTTGACCGTAATCTTCGCTTATAGTTAATCTTTGCATTAAAATAATTACTGCGCCAACAAACCGAAATCACAAATTTCATAATTCTTTCGTTCTAAAGAAACATAACCCCGATTTAAAATCTTTGTTGACAATTGTTTGTCAGCTGAGTCAATTATGGCACCGAAAATTAATAAGATTGTCATTAATAGAAGAATTTTAACTGGGATGTAATAGATCTAGATCTAGATCTAGATCTAGATCTAGATCTATGTGTTTGATTTCATTGACTAGGGATGGAAGAAATGCAGACGTCAAAAAATGTCGAATAAGAAGTTACTTTCGATGCCGGCGAACTAGACATTTAGGTCTAGACTCTAGATTTAGATCTAGAGCTAGATCTAGATATAGATCTAAATATCTAGATCTATTAGTTCGAGCCATGGCCGGCCTCTGAAAAAAACTTAGCCTAATGATTGCTACAGGAAAGAATCTGAACCTGAAAATTGAAAGTATATAGATCTAGATCTAGATCTATTCGACTGACATTGAATTTTGGGAGATAGAAGAAACGGCAAACGTCAATCATGTCGATTAAGCAACCTGATCTTTGTCTTTGGAACTATTTCCTGATCGGTGCCGGTGAACAAGTGACAGATAGAACTAGATCTCGATCTAAATCTGCAATCTCTAGGTCTTCTAGATATATCGAAGACTAGATCCACAAACCATGTAAAGATCTAGATTCCAGGCCAACCTGATCTCGATCTAAATCTGCAATCTCTAGGTCTTCTAGATATATCTAGACTAGATCCACAAACCAGGTAAAGATCTAGATTCCAGGCCAACTAGATCTAGATCTAATACACATCGTCCCGTGAAGCTGAATCTATTTATATTCTTGCTATTTATCTTGTAGGCCTGTAGTCTACAGTGATGCTTGTTTTCATTTTTCATACCGTGCATGTTTACCATAGCAACAACTAGAATCTAGTTGTCAAGGCCCAGACAAGGATCATGCTTAATTAATCTCACTATCTTCACCTGCACTGAGATGGTAGGATTGAAGCCGTAACTTATCTTCATGTAGGTCTAGATAGTGAATAATGTTAGAATCTAGATCTAGATCTATTATAAGTAGATCTATGGAGAATTAAATCGTTAACCTTTTGCCACAAAGTCCGCCCTTTTATTCTTGCTATTTTTAATGATAATGGGCAATCCCCCAAGCCCTTGATTTGGAATTAAGATGAGCCTTATGCTGCACGTAATGATAACTTGTGAAAATTCACATGTGTGGAGATACATTAATAAAGATTCTTAAACTATAATGAATTGTATTGTGTAAAGAATACTGATTGCTTTTTAGATCCAAATTTGGGTCTGAATTCATCATCAGTTTCATTGTCTGCCCCCCCCCCCCCTGAAAATTAACTTTTAGAGAAACCTAGGTCCACGATTATCATCATACTCAACTCGAGAAACTTGTACCCCCCCCCTTTCCAAATCATCAGCCAGACTATTAGCTCCATCAAAGTCTAAAATTGTAACTTTACATTACTGTGTTCTCTTTTAGGCCTTATATTATGCCCCTGTCACTTCCCTGTATGTATGTATATCAAATCAAGCCACACAACTTCCACCCCTCAAAATGTCCAAAAGACAAGAGAAAAGAGTTATAATATAGAGCTGCCTTATTTCCACCAAACAAAGACCAAAAAAAAAAGAGTTTAGGGCCTACCTCTTACTTACTTGTATTCCGAAAATATCATGGCTTTATTCAAATAAATAACAGGAAATCTTGAAGTACACATCCCCCTGCGACTGCTAAGGGTAGATTATAATAAAAACATTTTATACAGCTATCTATCTATTCTAATATTTCAATTTTATTTTTGCATATGTTGATTTGCTATGATTTATTTCTGACATCCACAGTTACTTGTCCTAAGATAGATCTATCCCTTAACCCGACGCCTATTATAAATCCAAATTGTTTGCTAAAGTTTATTTGCCATCATTTTTATCGTCTCCAGTTACTTTTCCAGTGATGTTCTTATGTCATGTCCTAAGCCTATACAAGTATAGGCCTACCCAAAGTGTTTGTTAAAGTTTACTTGCAAATCATTTCTGTCGTATTCAGTTACTTGTCAAGTGACGTTCTTATGTCGACATTATGTGCCATTATAAACCCAAGTTGTTTGCTAAAATTTATTTGCCATCATTTCTATCGTCCTCAATTCCTTGTCCAAAGATGATCCTAGCACTGGCCCGTGCACCTTCACCGGCCACATTTCCAGTCGCTGACACAATTGGAGCCTCGCTGTCAGAAATGGGAGGACCAGAGACAGTTTCCAACAGTTCACAAGACTTTTTCAACTTTTTTCCTGCTGTTTTTCACCGTCATGGACCTTGTTAAACAAGGTGTAATTTTATAAATACTAAAGTTGTCGAGCTGCCTGGGCCAATTGGTGGAGGACAAGCACGATGTGGATGTTGCTGGATTTTTAATAATAATAATAATAATGGCATTTATATAGCGCATATCCACGCTCAAGAGCATGCTCTATCTATCTATCCATCCATCCCTCCATCTATCTATCTATCTATCTGTCTGTCTATCTCTCTCTCTCTCTCTCTCTCTCTCTCTCTCTCTCTCTATATATATATATATATATATATATTTATAAATATATCAATGTTTTAAGCTAGAACTGTACCCAGTGTGTGGAGGTTGAGGAAATGATGTAGACTAATACATGTACATACCTACGTACTAAGGTAAACTTGTACCACACTGTACATGGACTGTCAATCTGAAAATGTTTTCTTCCAAGCTGATGTATCATTGTGTAGGGCTACTTTATTTTGTAAATTTTTGTGAATTATTTGGTTTTTCTTGTAATTTGAATAGATTTCAAGACATGACTTTACAAAGCTGTGTGTTGTGTTTGGGAAATGGCTTTTTGTTTGTCAACAATTTTTTTTTAGTTGAGAGTTTTTAAAAAAGTTTTTCTTTATTTCTCTCCTTCACTGTGCGTGCAGGCACACATGTTTGTAAATTGTGTGTGTGTGTTTATGTATGTATGTACATATATACATACATTGTATGCCTGCCTGGCTGCCTGTATATCTATCTATCTATCTATCTATATATTTCTCAGCCAGAGTTGACTCTGATATTGACAGGCAGGATCGAGGCAGCCCGCCTACCATGTTTGATGCGAGCATAAGACATCTACACTACCGACAAAAGACAGCTACTTGTGAGTGTCTAACCCCCCCCCAAAAAAAAGAAAAAACAAAACAAACAACAAGTATTACTATTACTACCTCTGAATGGCCGGACCGGTATAGGTCCCCCCCCCCCTTTCAACACAGATAATGAAAGCAGAATTTATATGAGCATGAGTTTTAGAAAGAGTTTTCCGCCGCAATCAAGTGCCGAAAATTAGAGATGTTTCTAGAGAGTAGCAGTGGCATACAAACAACAGAAGAAGAAGAGAAGATAAGGACAATAGATGTTTGATAAGAAAGAAGGAGCAAACCACACCAGAGCACCCAGCAACCACCCAAAGAGAAGATAAGGACAATAGATGTTTGTTGTTGTTGTTAGCTATCCAGTAGCATCTGAGCGTTAACTCTTCTGCATGATGCCATTCGGTAATAGTTGCATGTTTGTTCTAATTGTTTTCTTGAGGAGTAGAGGCAATTAGATGTGTGGGGTAGCTTGGGAAAACATCCCCTTAAATCAGTTAGTTTTCTATAGAAGAACAGATGATGTTCCACTGTCTCTGAGGGGTAGTCACATAGTGGGCAGGCAGCAGACTGCTTTACTCCAATTCGGTTGAGATGTTGGTTGAGGGGTACATGTTGTGTTCTAAGTTGGAAGATTATGGATTGATCTCCCCTCCTCAACTCATTGATTGGTTCTTTGACCAGTGGTTTATTCATGTGGCCATACATCCTCCTTCCTGTCGTACCTGTGGCCCAATCATTCATCCACTCTTCCTTGAGGTTTGACTTGATCATTTGGCAGCAGGTGGTGTAATTCGTAGGAATTTCAGGCTGAGGGAGGCTAGCTCCTTTCTTTGCCAGAGCATCAGCTCTTTCATTTCCCGGTATCCCAGTGTGGGCAGGAATCCATTGAAGGACTACTCTGACGGCAACCACCCAAAGAGAAGATAAGGATGATAGATGTTTGATAAGAAAGAAAGAGCAAACCACACAGGAGAACACACCAACCACCCTCGTACATACACACGGAAACACATACATGTAGGCTACCAACAAAATGAAGTCAAAACAAAACAGAAAGTCAAGTTGTAAAGTTTATTGTTCCGATGCTAAGCTTGTCACTCAAAGCTTAAACTTTTATGCTCACACAAGTTAGAAATCTTGCTCAGTGTCTTCCCTTGTCATACCTCGGTGACATACACACACAGTTGACTCACGCACAGGAACCATTCTCTGAACCTGAAAAACAACAATAACAAAAGTAGTCCTAAATTCAATAAGGGTGTTACAGGGCTGGGATTTTACCAAATTTCATTTGCAAACAAAAATATGTGTCACGGCATAGTGGAATCAGGCCCTTGTCAATTTTTGGGCATATGGAGTTGTTGTATTGTTTTAAAGTTTGTCTATTTTTATCTCGCATTTCGTGAAAAAAACCCCCATTTATCTAGAATAGATTGAGATATTTGCGATTAAAGGAGGTGGGGGTTGCCTTGTATCAGGGGCAAAATTAGAGAGAAATTGACCACCAAAGTTTGATGACTTACAAAGCTGTAGTGTCCGTGGAAAATACAAATTTACATTTTTAGCCTTTAATCAACATTTTCCAGTAAAATTCACAAACAAATGTGGTTTTAAATGGACTGAAAAGGAGTTGAGACTAAAAAATAAAAATCGACAAGAATTGCCCAAGGAGAGGAAAAAATGCCAGTTTCTTTGATTTCATTATTTTGACGAGCATCTGATTTCACCACGATGGCTCACATATCTTTAAAAAACGCAGTTAACATGGGGTTAAACAGAAGACAAACGCTGAGAATACTGGCTCTCCTTAACCTCTTTTAGTAAATAAAACCGAAATATGAGTGACCGCCTTGGACAATTTGAGCTGCATTTGTTGTCAAACTGAGGAGAGCCCACATGTTGTTTAGGAGGGAAGGAGGAATAAAATGATGACCAACATGGGACTCTTGCTAGTCAGAGAACCTTACAAAATGTAAAGATTTTCTCCTCCTCTCTGAAAGTCCTTCATTTTGACTCATGGTCTTAACTCATTGCGTGCTACTGACAAGAATACTGGAGAAACCTGGGCACTGCCCACATACTAGTGACAAGTATTCTCACATTCTGCCTCGCTATCTTTATATAGAAAGAATTACTCTATCTAAACTATTCCAAGTTATTTGAACTAATTGTGATGCATCATGGGAAATTTTATAGGAGGCATTTTTACTGCACAAACAGCCACTGAGCCCGTTAGTTTTCATTGATTTTCCAGGGTAGACTTAATTTTATGTTGCCATAACAAAATTGCCCAGTATATGAGGGGAGTTCACTGCTGAAGCACTCAGCATACAAAGAGATAATGAGTCTAGTGCCACCAGAGGGGACACAGCACCATGGCCCCAGGGTGGATTATTTCACGCCTGCACAGCTGGTCGGAAAACTTTGGTTTAAAAAAGTGAATAATAAAGCAACGGAATGTCTAAACGTGACAATGGTTTTTGTGCTCTTGTGTACAAGGACGTTAGAGGAATTCACTACTTCAGGCTGTGTAAATTTTGACTTCAGCTTCAAGGATAATGATACAGCAAAGTCTGCTTTTTTAAGCCAAACAAACAATCTGAAAACAGTCGTAAACCAACATAAAATAAAATCTCTTATTTGTTTTTGCTTATTCAAGCAACTTCAGTGAAAAAAGTACAAGCAAACTGATATAGCAGCAGTCCAACCAATTCATTCTGGAGCATTACCGGTACCTTCGCTGATGTCCATGCATCTCACTGAGAAAGACATTTTACAGTGGTGTATTATAAAAGAAAAATAAGAAAAGATAATACTAATAATTTACTGTGCCAGTTGGAAATTTTTGGGGGCTTTTTAGGAATGTTAAAACACATAGATATTAAAAAAATCTTAATTGGATTTATAGAAGGAACAGAGGCGCATAAAAGTAAATATAGTCCACAAGGGATGAGTTGATGTCGTTGGGAAAGTGAAAAACAGATCAACTTATAGGACGTTCAACTTAACCCTTGGGAACTGTAAAGAAGAAGAGGTGCTCGGACCCAAGAAAAAGATCAACTCAATCCAAGATCAAATCGAGCCCGGTCGACTGTAGAATTTACCAAAAAAAAGTAACAAAAATAATGTACCGTTCACTCTGATCCTCACTCAATGCTCAGTTTCATGACAGTGGTTCTGCGCTCGCTGCAGCCATTTCTCTGGCAAAGAAGACACCAACAGCAAACAGGGAAACACTTTTCACCAGCTGCCTGTGAACCGAAACAATACAAAATTATGATCATAAGGCAACGGTAAATAGAGCTACAGCTGAACCTGCCCTAATGGCCACCTGTCTAAGACAACCACTTTTAACTTTTCTCCTCAACAATGGGTGGCCTTTTTCAACAGTTTTTGGCTGCATTTATTGTGATGTTTGCAAAAAAGAAGAAAGGGTACGCTTAAGATTTAAGAATAACCTACAGAGAGAATCTCGTCAAATGGGCAAGAGGAAAAGAGCGAGAAGGTGTGGGTTTTGTGAGAGCATGTGAGCAGAAGAGTCAGTGGCGCACCATGACCGCTCCGCTGATGGCTGTTTCAGACCCTGCACTTGACGAAGAAGAAGAATCTGATGACCGATATTTACACACTAGTGTAGGGCCAATATTTTAGCCTTTCACGTCTCCAAAACTTTACCAGTTTTGGGGGCGACTTTCTGGCCAATTGGTTGTGCACGGGTAGCAGTTTTTCCCCGTGCACTGATGAGTACAAACAAGATCGACTGGAGACTAAAGTAAAAACTCAACGTGAGAAGAGAGAGCGTCAGTCTTAACAGTAACAGAGACAACACACAGCAGTCGCCGGGCGCCCGGGGATCCACGAGATCTATGCCGTAGGAAGTGAAAGGTAACATAAGATAAATACTACACTAGAATCTATATTCTAAAATTGATGGTGTTTCAGAAATTTAGCTTTTTTAGTTTTAGTAAGAGATTTGAGTTTTACAGCACTTGCAACACAAATAAGTTATATAATTGCTGAAGATTAGAGGTGTTTCAAGGAAAGGTAGGACAGCTAAGGATAATAGACGTTTAATAGGAGAGAAGACGTAAGCCACAACAAAGCATCTGCTCACCATCCGCTACAGTGATGTAAATGGTGGTGTGTTTTGTGGGTTTAATAACCAAGAGAAGTGGTACAACACACAAACATCTACTCTGATGTGTACAGATTAATGACATCTTTGTGAACTACATTTTTTTGGTTACTATGGACGCTGACTGTCAGGGTCAAGCTGGAAAGAGAGGGATACAATTATATCACAGTATATAATTATATAAAAGTTCCTGTTTCGGAGTTGATTATTGAACTTATTCTGCATGCAATGGCAAAAAACATTTTTTAACCACAGTACCAAAACTCCAGTATTTCATAAACCCACATACAAAATAGCACCCCCGCCCCCAAACAAAAAACCCCCAACATTAGAATGTATATCTGTTGACACAGAAAAAGAAGCATTTAGCCGAGCCACTTCAAAGAACCCACTAACCAGCGACACTTCTTACAGGAATGCAACCACAGTATTTCTAAAGAGAAGCTCTGTGCTCTCTCTAATATATATATATATATATATATATATATATACGATTTATGTAGATTCCAGGAGAAATCTAAAGAGAAATGTAGTAACTTAAGAAACTCACCATCTGAAAGGGTCATTCCACAGGCTCTTCACAAAGTTTACAGTTCCTCCTTCATTCTCCGCCATTGTCAGTCAAGTTAGGAAATCTGTGAAAGATACAGAATGCTTTTAGAATGACAGGGTTCTAATCCGCCGATGTCGCCCATAGTTTTGAGAATAGTAATACTCAGAATAGGATTCAAAGATTCCCTCTCTTACACTTAAAATGTTTCATCATACCTTATTTATTTTTTGGCACGTTAAGTGCCAAACTTGAAAAAAAAAATTCAGGTGTGAGATTGACACTAAGGTGAAGTTGGAAACCAGACATTCTAAGAACAAGCTAGTATGTACTGATCATTTAAAAAACAGACCAAAGGCAGTGGGGTAAGCATATATTGTCACCACTACATTAAATAATTAATTACTTAAAAAGACTTTTGATAATCATTTCTTCTACAGTCTAGCATGACATATCGGCATGACATGGAAATGTTCCATTATAAATGAATTTCATAATGCAGGCTACACTACTACATGTTTTTATCACATTTATAAGAAAAAATAAAAGACCTGAAAATCTGTTCGCTATGGGCTTGAAAATTGCATTTTACTCTAAAGAGGCAGATAATTCCCTTATAACGAAGTGACTATTTCTCAGAACGCTCTGGAAAATAAAGTTAACCTCTATTTATCCGAACGGTTTTCGTTCTCAAGATTTTTTGGTTATTTGAGATTATTTCAGCATCATCTTTCATTCTGCCATTCTGCAAGGACTGGGAGGAAGTATTTAAAAAAAATCGAATTCAATTTCTAGAGCTAGAATCTAGATCTAGATCTAGAGATTTTTAAAAAGAATGTCTGAATATTCAGATATTTCAATTGTGGTTAGGGCAACGTTCCCAGAATATATTTCATTTGAAAATGCCTTCAAATAAAAGTACTGCAAGAAAACTTGACAAGACTGCTCGACTTTGACAGTAACCTAGATCTAGATCTATTTTGCATTTAGTCACCTCTAAAGTCTAAGCAAAAACTCTGAAACTAAAATTATAATTCTTCATGTATGTAATGTAAGCAAAAAAAATCCCTTCATGACACCCGTTCACACCTTATACACACACACACGGGCCACTCCATTCGTAAATAACCAACAAATCTCGAGAATGTAAACCGTGCGGAGAAATAGAGTTAAATTTTCCAGAGTGTGTTCGGAGAAATAGAGCCGGCCAATTTTATTTATAATCAGAGCATGGCATAGAGGCCCTATAACTATAATGTTTCCCTTGATCACCAAATTTTACATTTCAGGCTCAATAGAGATCTAGATCTAGAATCTAGATCTAGATCTATATCGAATAATACAGAAAACTAAGTTGTCAAAGTAAAGTAAAGTAGAAGATGACGAAGATGAAGAATGATGGCAAAGCCGGATGATTGGCAATGGCCATGGTGCGAATCATGGTCATGGACCAAGGACGAACGTGTACTTTACTGTGAACATAAGGACAAATAAATCTACTTCTCAAGTGTTGGGACAATTTTCTCAATCATTTATGACAATTATCAAAACTTGTACAGTTCAGATCAGGGTGTAAAAGCAGACGACAGAGTAGTCTTTCTAGTTCTTGGTACCCTCGACAAACCTCGTTGTGTCCAACAACAAAATGAATGCAAAGAACGGAAGTAACTCGACAATAACGAAACTAGCTAGGGCTTGTCTCCGTACACATGATTGTACACAGGCTCACTTTGTGACTAATGACGCTGAGTGGCAAAGG
>NW_004798216.1:142809-144783 GCF_000002075.1 Aplysia californica | reverse complement strand
GGGGGGGGGGGGGGGGGGTACTGTGGTGTGGTCTGCTCACAGAATTCTACACTAAGTGTAGAATTCTGTGGGTCTGCTACTTCTTTCCTATCAAACGTCTACTGTCCTGAGTGCTTGTGTGTGTGTGTGTGTGTGTGTGTGTGTGTGAGTGTGTGTTTGCTTGTTTGTTTGTGTGTGTTTGTTTGTTTGTTTGTTTGTTTGTGTGAGTGTGTGTGTGTGTTTGTGTTTGTTTGTTTGTTGGTTTGTGTGTGTGTGTGTGTGTATGTGTGTGTGTGTGTGTGTGTGTGTGTGTGTGTGTGTGTGTGTGTGTGTGTGTGTGTGTGTGTGTGTGTGTGTGAGTATATCTATGTGTGCGTTTGAATGCATTTGATTTCTGGAAGCAATTGGATATTGAAGTGATTTTGCCTGCATATGCTAATCTCAAAGTCTCAAAGTCTCAAAGTCTCAAAGTTACCACCACACCAGGGCCCCCTTAGTTCTCTTTTTGGGTACTTAATAAAAAGGGTTAGTTTTTTTATTCATAGAGATTTATAAGTTTTTCTTTCTTTATCTGAAAGTTAAATAGAGGCAGATAAAAACTACTGGACCCCCCCCCCCCCCCCCCCCCCAGATACTATGATATATTGTGCAGTTCGTGGTTTTAATCTGACTTGTGTATGGTGGCTCTAAATGGGCTGCAAAATTGCCTTTGGTCTGATGTTGGTCTTTTTTGTGTTTCCGTAAGTGTTTTACGGCACTTGAAGCACAATAAGGTCACATAAGTGCCGAAGATTAGCAGAGATAAAGACGATAGATGTTAGATAGGAAAGAAGAAGCCAACCACACAAGAGCACCCGCAAAATACCCGTGGTGTTGGTCAGACAAAATATTGTACATTATATTATGTATCTAAATAATTGTTTTTAAAGAGTTGATGTTCTGGAGTTATTGTAAGCGGGATAACCGTGGCAAAACGTAATAAATATTCTTATTTCAATCAGTTGTTTCCCTTACGCCACTAAGCAACACCGGTGGCCAGGCGAGAGATGATGTAGAATCATCATTGAGTCCCTAAATAATAATAATAATAATAATAATAATAATAATAATAATAATAATAATAATAATAATAATAATAATAATAATAAAAAATAAATTAATAAATAAATAAATAATAATTATAAATAATGATTAGCAATAATAATAAAAGTACCTCGAAATAATAATAATAATAATATAATAATAATAATAATAATAATAATAATAATAATAATAATAATAATAATAATAATAATAATAATAAACAAAATAATAATAATGATAATAATAATATCCCGATCTTTCCCCGTCACCTATCTGTTTAGGTTTTCCAAGTAAGTTGCTCGGGATCTACCCCTGCCTCAGTTGCCTTCAATTTTGCCAGTGAGAGGTAGATGTTCCAGGTATTAATTTATGTCTGTTCAAGTGTTCCAGAATTTGCATTTAAATAAATTCTGTCTCTTCCTGATTGTCTTCACAAGTGAGCAGCCAACGTAGGCTTCATCATGCACACCTCGTTTTATGAACAAACTCGTAATTATTGTTAATTATACTAAACATTGTTGAATTAACAAATGTAAAGATTCTTTAAAAATAGTAACCTCATATGGAAAACAATCCCCCTTCCTCTTATTACTACTTGTTAAATAGAGGTTTTAAAATTTTGCATTTTGTTCAATACAGATTTCATAATTTTGCCTTGGCTAAGGACAATAACAATTTTTATTTTTCGTTGTAGAGAATCCGAGCACAGACATTCAAGGCTAACCAAGGTAGTCGATGTTGCTTCAGATCTGGATCTTGAAGAAGAAGAAGAAGAAGAAGAAGAAGAAGAAGAAGAAGAAGAAGAAGAAGAAGAAGAAGAAGAAGAAGAAGAAGAAGAAGAAGAAGAAGAAGAAGAAGAAGAAGAAGAAGAAGAAGAAGATGAAGAAGAAGAAGAAGAAGAAGATGAAGAAG
>NW_004798216.1:134936-141050 GCF_000002075.1 Aplysia californica | reverse complement strand
AATAATAGTTTTTTAAATCATCATCATCATCATTATTGTTATTATTGTTATTAATAATTATTATTAGTAGAAATATCATTATCATTATTAAGCAAGATAAAATATAGGCCTATTCATGCGATTGCGATGTAATGGTTATACTGTTACAAGCAGAAAACAAGGGTTTATTTCCCGAAAGGAGAAGTAAGTTGTTTCGTTGAATGTTTTTGGCCACTCCCACCTATGATGCTGGGTCCCCTTACCTCGGGATTGACGGACAGGTAGGGTGGTCGGTAACGACAGTAATCTGTGGTCAGGATAGGGGAAATTTGAATACTTTGTGCATAATATCATTGTGAGCTTTTTCCCTGATATGGATAGGAATATATAATGCTTTGATTCGGCTTATAAGATTAAAAGAACTGTATCTGTATTTAAAATACTTTTGAGATATTGGGGTCGAAGTTTTTTTGATTTGAAACGTAAAAGCAGAGAGAACAGTTTCATGTTTACTTTTCTGGGAGAGAATAAACATTTCAGAACGAAGCATGGATCACCATGTCAATGTAGTGTATTGAAAATGAAACCAGCAACAATAGACCGTCACTCGAAGCATCCACACAACGCAGAGTTTAGACCTATAAGACGATTTACTGGCCGCATAATGTTAGAAAGAAGGACTCTGCAGTAAGTACCCCTTGTGCTAACATTTTAAAGAATATTTTTAACCTTCTTCTGTAAGTTCAAAAAGCCCTTTGACCCCAGGAAAAAGTGCCTTCAGACATAACGCCACAACTTGAGAAAATATAATATGTTGCCTGGATATACAAATAAAGACTGATTAAGTGTAGTTTATAATTTTAAAGTACAGCTCAAAGGAATCCAAATATATCCCAAAGCACATTTTTAATTCTATAAATGGACGGCAATTGCAGACAAGGCAGTCTTCAAAGTACAATGTAGTTAAAACAAAGAAAATTAAGATTTGTTGCTTGACACTGGGCTTTTCAAACTGAATAAATGTGAATGAAACAGCTACTCCAAAATACATTAATTTATATTTTGTGTTTGGGATTTTTCTTTTCTTCAGCTGAAAAAGTAACACACAAAATTAACAATACAAAGTAAAAAGCAGACTTCGAGTTTAGTTTGTTTTTCTTCTTGACGAATCCTTAAACTGTTCCATGTACTTGAATTAAGACAGTTCTGCCAAATTATATACACATAAACTTTAAAAAGCAAAGCTATACAAATCACTGATTACGAATAATCAGTCTCTTTCCATAGGAACATCTGGAGAAAAAAAAGACTAGTAGAAAGGTTAGACTCTTCGCTGTTGCATGTAGAAAACCTGAGTTCGACTCTTTCTCGGGGAAAGCATTTTACAGAGTATCTCAGTCCATCTGCGGGGATGTTGCATCCTCCTACTCAGCCCTGGCCGAATCTGCATGACAGGCAAGGTCTTAGTCTAAGCATGACAGGCAAGGTCTTAGTCTAAGCATAAAGGCAAGGTCTTAGTCTTAGCATACAGGCACGGTCTTTGTCTAAGCATACAGGCACGGTCTTAGTCTTAGCCTACAGGCACGGTCTTAGCCTGAGCATTCCGTCTTCTTAATGGTCTACATCGTGTCAGGGACCAACCATTTCATCACCCCCGTGCAGTCAAGACGCCACAGTCATCTTGTCACATCCCAAATCCACAAGAATTAAGAATAGATATAAAAAACCTGTAAAATAATAATATGTAGACTCTATTGACAATATTGAAATCTCTTGAGTCAGATCAACAAAGGTTTTTTGGTATTTTTATTATTGATGAGAGATGTGATTGGCAAGATCATATTAGTTCTGTTTAAAAGAAAAAAGCTAAATATTATTATTTTCCTCTCTGCTGCAATTTTGCTTAAGCTATATCCTTACATACATAATTGAGGTGTGTTGAGGTGACCTTATGACGAAATGACCGGTTTTTTCCAGCGTGTTAACGGGGCTGTAAAAGATTCGAAGACTACCTTGAAAAACGACGGTAGTCACAAACTAAAATCGTGAGGGTACCGACTTTGAACACTTGTTGACTCATAAATGTATTTTTGTTCAACTGTTGGTTGATTATTGTTGTTAGATTTTCCATTCAAAAATGCTTAACAAAAAACCACCAGTCAAACAGATATGAAGTTATGAGTCCAAAAACTTTAAAAATTGGCACCCTCATTATTTCTAGTTAGTGATTACCATCGTTTTCCCCCTGTATTCTTCATTTACAATCGTATGATGTACTAATTTGCAATAAGACGTTCTAGGACGTGGCCTGATCGTCGCGTCATGTGGGGTGGTATCTGGAGAAAGTCGCTCGTTTGGAAAAGCGATGACTTTCCTACGGGTAGGCGTACAACAGGGACGCAATTAGGCGTACCGTCAATGTGTTGAAAAGGGGCGTAATACATAAAAGCAATTAGGCTTCAAATGGGCGTAGACATAACTGCAACTGGGCTTCAAATGGGCGTACACACAGACGCAATTGGGCATGCCAAAATTAGGCTTAAAATGTGCGTGCTACATAGAACTAATTGGGCGTATTCTGAGATGGCCTGAATGTTCGCTAAACGTGTAGGTAATCAGGCGTGGCTTAACCGTGCTCCAAACTGTTGTAAAACATGTCTGTAATCAACCGTGCTTTATGTATGACAGAGGCCGTGCTGCACAGTCTATAAACACATGATGGAAAGAAACCCCATCGATTAGAGCAGACGAGTTGATAAAGGGGAAGAGAGGCGTGCATCTTGAGAGAGGTTCGGCCCAGCGAGTCTATTGAGGCGGACACGTACACTGGATATACCCACCACCGGGCCTTTGGCCGTCACTGTAACGCTCAGCGTGACATCAACCAATCAGCGACAAGCCCCGCCTGGCCTCCTCGTCATGTGACGCGAGAGCCGCCCTACAACAGCCAGTGAGAAGCGGCCACCCTCCCATAAACCTGACTTTTATCCTTTATTTAATGGTCTATGAAATGAAAGGCATCTGAAAAACTCAAAGGCTTTTTCAAAACGGAATTACATAAACGAAAACTGCGCCCCCCCCCCTTTCCTCTACCCTCCCCATTCTCCTGCTCCGTCCCCCCTGCAATTACATCTCCTCTCAAAAGCCATCGACGGTAGCCGTATGTATGTGTGTGGTCTTTTGTTTGCTTTGGAAATGTGCAGTTCAAAAAGAAATTATATTATAAATAAATGAGAAAACCTAGCAAGCAATGGCTGAGTCTCCGATAGAATTGCAAGGGGGGAAAGCCTGAACAAAAGCTACAGATTTTTGCCTGGTCACGAAAGCCTTATGGCATTCTGCGATGTCGATCGAAGCTAACAGTACTGATATTGTCATCAAAACTGACTGAATGAAATTTGCAATCTGAAAAGAATAACTGAATGAAAATTGCAGTGTGAAAAGCATGACTGAATGAAAATTACAGTGAAAAAATCACAGTGCTGATATTGTCATAAAAGCTGACTGGGTAAAAATTGCAATACGGCAACAAAATATTGGCTCTGGAACAGCAAGGGTTGGAGGATCATAGACAGCTGAAATATTCTTGTTGATGAAATAACGCGCAGCAAACCTTAATGAATGGAATTCTGACACCATAATAATTTTAAAACTGATCGGCTCATTCGTTAGAAGCATATCATTATTGGTTGTGGAAGGAAGGACTCACAAGAAACGCGTACGTGCAGTAACACATGCGCACTGGGAAATATCTAGATACTATCTGTCTGTCTGTCTGTCTGTCTGTCTGTCTGTCTGTCTGTCTGTCTGTCTGTCTGTCTGTCTGTCTGTCTGTCTGTCTGTCTGTCTGTCTGTCTGTCTATCGATACAAATGAAACGTTATAATTATTTATGTGATCGTATGTAACATACATTGTACTCAAATTTATGTCGAATTTATAATGATACATCGTTTTTGATATAAGTAAAACTATTATACACATATGCACACATAGTATTATGAATGAGGGTGTATGTGTGTGTGTGTATGTGTGTGTGTGTGTGTGTGTGTGTGTGTGTGTGTGTGTGTGTGTGTGTGTGAATGTGTGCGCGTGCGCGTGTGCGTGTGCGTGTGCGTGTGCGCACGCTTGTGTACGTATGTATGTTTGTAATTCAAGTATTGAAAAAAGAACCTAGTTTAAAAATACATAGCAAAAGATAAAGTAACATACTATAATTGATATATCATAAGGGGGTACATGTGTCATAAACTTATAATACACAAACATATTTTGAGAAACAATCTGACATAATTAAATATAACGTAACTATACACAATAGTGATATACACAGTACTACAATATTTTAGAGAGAGAGAGAGAGAGAGAGAGAGAGAGAGAGAGAGAGAGAGAGAGACAAAGGTGATGATAGAGATAGCCCCAGTAAAATAAGAGAACTAGAGGGGACGTACATATATAAACATCCTCACAGAAACACATACATGCACATTTAACTAGCTTTTGGATTTATACTGTGATGTTTCCGTATCATTGTGCCTTCTCTTCTCTTCTCCTATCTTATTTTCTATTCTATTCTCTTCCCTTTTCTTCTCTTCTCTGCTCATCTCTTTTCTTCTCTTCTTTTCTTTTTCTCTTCTCTTCTTTTCTTTTCTCTTCTCTTCTTTTTTTCTTCCCTTTTCTTCTCTTTTCTTCTCTTGTCTTCTCTTCTCTTCGTTTTCTTTTCTTTTCTCTTCTACTATCTTCTCCTCTCTTCTCTTCTTTTTCTCTTCTCTTCTCTTCTCTTCTCTTCTCTTCTCTTCTCTTCTCTTCTCTTCTCTTCTTCTCTCTTCCCTTCTCTCTTCCCTTCTCTCCTCTCCTCTTCTCTTCTCTTCTCTTCTCTTCTCTTCTCTTCTCTTCTCTTCCAACTTTTTTATGTCGTGCTATGTCACAAGTTATATTATGTATCTTATAATCATCACTTCATCTAGTACTACTATTACTAATAGAAAGCATTTGTATAGCGCAAATTCCCGGTCAACAGCAAGCTATAAGCGCTTCACAACCTATACTATTACACCAGCAAACCTGAGGACATACTGAAACGACCTCAACTTCCTAGGAAGCATACAGTGCAAGCGGCCATTTATAGGCGCTCAATCATTATAGTACTGCAACTTTATATAGTTTTGTTCAGTTATTATTTTCTGTATTGTATTTTACGTTATCATTTTATATATTTACACATCTTCAAACATCTAAATGAGACCGAGGAAACCCAGATATTGCTCTGGTGGCGCTTTTTCGTTGTTGAGTGCAATACCCATGTATGATATTGTGTGGAGGAGGCAGATACCCCTGTGCCTGTACTACTACTAATAAATAATAAATATCATTTGTATAGCGCATGTCCCCACTCGAGAGCAGGCTCTATGTGCTTTACACTTTATATTACCCCAGCAGACCATAGAACACTCAGAAACATTTTCAGCTTCCCGGGAAGCATACAGTGCAAGCAGGCGGTTAAGCGCTCAAACACTAACACACTTGACAAGATCTTTATCTGTCTATAGCTGGGTACCCATTCCCATCTGGGTGAAGAGGGGAAAATTCATGTAGTAAAGTGCTTTTCCCAAGGACACACCGTCGGGCCCGCGGCTCGAACCCCCGAACCCGCACCCTCACGTGTACGAGTCCGGTAACCTAACCACTACGCCACGGGAGGGATAGACAAAGGACTCAACGGTGGTGTTCATCCGTGTGACTTTACTTCACAAGACGCCCCGACAAAACACAGCTGCATGATGGGTGTGCATTCTCGTCTGCCGGCAACGACCACCTTTGACCTTCAATAGACGTAAACATTTGAAGCTTAGACGATTTACGATTGTGTTTATTCAGTGAAACCTTTGGATTCAGCGGAGTGTGCAAGAACATATGTCGATATAGTCTTTGAACCGGAGCTTTTGCAACCCGTGGAGGAAACGACGAGCAAGCGAGTCATCGTCACCATAAGGCCACTCCGCTCTAGCCAAAGAAGCACGGAAGAAAGAAAATCTCCTCCGTTAAAAAAGGAAAGAAAATAATGCCTACCACAACCTCCACAACCACCCACCACCACCACCACCACCACCACCATCATCATCATCATCATCATCAT
>NW_004798216.1:127436-132436 GCF_000002075.1 Aplysia californica | reverse complement strand
AGGTTACACATCTGAGGATGTTTGTTTTTCTAGGTTACGGATATGATGATGTTTGTTTTTCTAGGTTACACATCTGATGATGTTTGTTTTTCTAGGTTACACATCTGATGATGTTTGTTTTTCTAGGTTACGGATATGATGATGTTTGTTTTTCTGTTCCTTTATCTAGGTTACACATCTGAGGATGTTTTATTTTTTTTTGGTTCGTTTTTCTAGGTTACTCTTCTAGTGATGTTCGTTTTGCTAGGTTACAGATCTGATGATGTTCGTTTTGCTAGGTTACAGATCTGATGATGTTCGTTTTGCTAGGTTACAGATCTAATGATGTTAGTTGTTCTAGGTTACGGATCTAATGATGTTATATGTTCTAGGTTACGGATCTAATGATGTTAGTTGTTCTAGGTTACGGATCTAATGATGTTAGTTGTTCTAGGTTACGGATCTGACGCGTCTGACAAAAACAGCCAACCAAAGACTGCTGCACATTGTGGAATCAAATAGTTTGTTTGTACAGAATGCTATAGGCCCCATATAACGTTCGGGTCAAATGTGATAAAGAAAAACTGATGTTAATTTGATAGTAATATATCATAGTGTGCTCTGGAGCCACCATATTAACCAACCCGTCCACAAATGTATCAAATATATCAAATGTATAAAACAGATCAAATATGTCAAATGCATGCATCAAATATATATCAAAAGTATAAAACAAATCAAATATGTCAAATGCATCACATTGTATCAAATAATATGTCAAATGTATACATCAAATATGTCAAATGTTTAAAACAAATCAAATATGTCAAATGCATCACACGTATCAAATATGTGAAATGCATCACACGTATCAAATATGTGAAATGCATCACACGTATCAAATAAGATTTATGCCAAATGCATCAAATGCATCAAATGTGTCAAATGTATCAAATGTGTCAAGTTTTGAAATGTATCAAATAGGTAACATTGCATTGTTGCACAGAGTATTAGAAACCATAGACTAAAATCAACCAAGAGTCAAACTCAGAATGAAGCGAAAAAAAACAAAAAAACCACAACAACAAACAAACAAAAAACAAAAACAAAACAACCCCCCCCAGAAAACAGAAAACCCCACAAAAAACAAAAACAAAAACAACACCCCCCCAAAAAAAACAACAACAACAAAACAAACAAAAACAACAACAACCCAACAACAACAAAAGATGGATGGCGACTACTGATAGAGATAGACAGAAAGCGACATCTTTTCCCGTAAGGGTGTGATGGTGTACGTGACCAAATCCAATGTGGAAAAAACCCAGACTAGTCAAATTTTGCTAGCAGGTAAAACGAAAGAAATAATCAACCCTTGAATAATTATAAGCAAGAAAATAAAGACAGTTCTGGGCTCTGATTGAATATAACTTAAACAGTATCCAAGCCGAAAGTCGTCGAGTAAAAATGCCCAAATTTCCCACTATGTTCCCTTATCTTGTTTTTACTAAATGATAGACCACACTCCGTTTCCCATGCGTGTGAGTGGTTGGAAGGCGTCATGTAGGTTCTACTTCTCTTCTTTCTTTGTGTTGCGTATATCTGTCTATCTTGCACTATCGTGCTTTTTTTCTTTCTTTTTGCCCAGCGCTAAACCGCTGTTGATGTCTTTCTCATTACTCACTCAAAGTAAAAACTAGAGGTAAAACACCCTCTGAATTGAGAACGGTCGAGCTAGACTGCCCAATTTCCCCCCAAAACGTTCCCACCTTTTGCTATTAAAATGATAGATTAGCCTCCCCTTGTTTCCCATGCACATAATCTTTGCACTTCACAAGATGTTCCCAGAAATTCACAAGAACTCAGAGGAAGCGAGTGCGAAGCCCAGCAGTAGCACAAAGGGGATTCCCTGTGTTGTTCATTAAGCATGTGTTTCACTGCCATATGAATCGGAGACTCCCCTGAACAAGACAAATCGACTGACCTTATTGACACTCGGCCAGGGCGCAGACAAGGTATAACATTCATCATGGAGTCCTTGTCCTGACGTAAATTGGCTGACTCAAGGGAAGTAATTAGCTGCATTGGGTGACAGTGAAGATCGAGGGGTTGCGTTGTGTTACAAGTTGAACCCAAGGAACCACATCGTAGGTCTGCTCCCGGGAGTCAGACGTGTTGAGGGTGGGGAGGGATTAAGAAGAAAGGGACGGGGGAAGATTCCCTCAAACAACCCCACCTCCCCCCCAAAAAAGAAAGGAAACCCAAAACAAAACAAGATAAAAAACAACAAAACAACGAAAAGCAGCAACAACAAACAAACAAAGGAAAAACCACCAACTAAAAACAAAAACAAAGACAAAACAAATAGAAGGATAGGGGTTGGATGGGGATTAAGGGAAATTGGGGGGGGGGGGGGGGGTTAGAATTCATTTTTTTTGGTTGGGGGAAGGGGTGGAGGTTGTAAATTTGCAAATTTGTATGTGTGTGTGGTTTTCTTTTTTTTTTGGGGGGGGGGGGGTAGGGGCTGTTAGGACTATTATTTATTTGTAGGGGGCGGGGGCGGGTGGATGGTTGAGGAGAGAGAAAGGTATAGGGTTTTCCACAGTTCTGTTTGTGAGTTAAAGACGGTTTTGATACCCAGAGGCCAGGAGTTCCTAGGTAATTATTGTACGTGTTTTACGCCCTCATTAACGCTGTTTAGATCATACTGGACGGGGGGCACCTTCACTCCCTGCCTGTCAGAAGCGACACACGCTGAGAAGTGTATATTATTATGTGTCATGACGCAGTGGAATGAGGCGCTCGTCAATTTTTGGGCATATAGAGTTATTGGTATTATCTGAAATCTGATTTATTTGCCTTGCTTCCAATGAAATAATAAATATCCATTTATCTTTAATAGAACTCAGGGTATCTATGATTGAAGGAGGTTTCAGTGGGGAAACCAGCGAGAACAATAAATGGCCGCTAAAGTTTGGTAACTCCAATAGCTAAAGAGTCTTTAAAACTGAAAAATGACATATTTCGAGCCTTTAACCAATGTTTTTAGTAAGATTCACATGGAGATGAGTTGTTATCTGGACAAAAAAGAGGTTCAGCCAAAAATTAAAAAAAATACAATACAAATTTTCAAATTAGCGGGAAAATGTCTGTTTCTCCGATTTCGTTATTTTGACGAGGGCCTGACGTCACTACGCTGCCTCACACATACGTATAGAGCCTCGGGAGAAATGCGGGACTCTCATTATCATCATCATCATCATCATCATCATCATCATCATCATCATCATCATCATCATAATCATCATCATCATCATCATCATCATCATCATCATCATCATCATCAACATCATCAATGCCTTTCACCCCTGGCAGGGTATAGGCCACATACAAGCTCCTTCCATTTCTCTCTATCCTGGGCCATCCTTCCTAGCTCGTTCCAAGTGAGCTTCATCTCTCTCATGTCCCTTTCCACACATCTCCTCCATATTTCCCGTGGCCTACCCCTGCCTCATGCTCCCTGTGGGACTCTAGTTAAGGTAAAATAACAAACATAATATGATCACTTTTAAGGACAAGCGGGCTAACCCAGATTTTGGTGGTTTCTAGAAATCTTGACCTACACCAAAAGTGGGCATTGCCCTACCTATAGGAAAAGTTTGGTTTCATTTTTGAGTACATTTGTTTGACATTTTGCCTAGAGAAAACTCTCCTTGTCTTTTAAAGAAACTGAACAGGGGTCCAAAAACTTTACCTTCGATTTTCTAAAAACAACATTTTTCGGGATAACCCCCCTTGTGCTTAAAAGCGACCATTATTATGTTCTCTTGGAATGAAGCCCACGTCCCCAGCTTGCTGCACCAATAGAGTTGCCCTCTATAATATCCTAGACAATGCCCTTTGGTGTATTGGCTGAAAGTAAAAAAATAAAAGCTTCAGTAATCAATTTACGAAATGAAAACCAAATAATGTAAATCTCAGTCATAATTTTACATAAAGAAGCGTAAAAAAACTTGTCAAACAAAACAACCCCCCCCAAAAAACAACTACAACAACAACAACAAATGTCTAACAGGGATTACTTTGCGAAAAGAAATGAAAAGAACATTAAAATACTAACAGTCTTCGCTTTTCGAAAAGAAGCAACCCCCCCCCCCCTTTTCCACCCTAAAACTCTACCGAGGATTACTTTACGAAAAGAAATGAAATGAAAATTTAAATACTAACAGTCATCACTTTATGAAAAGGACCCCCCCCCCTCTCTTCCCCACTAAATCTTTACCTAGAATTACTTAAGAAACAAAATTATAATACCAACAGTCATCGCTTTACGAAAAGAAAGAGGCCCCACCCCCCAAACTAAATCTATACCTAGGATTACTTTTAGGTATAAATGAAAAGACAATTAAAATACTAAGAGTCGTAGCTTCACGAAAAGGCAGAATCCTTCCCACCCCTCCCACTCTCCTCTCCACTAAATCTCTACCTAGGATTACTTTAGGAGAAAAATAAGAGGAAAATTAAAATACTAACAGTCATTGTTTTACGAAAAGGACCCCCCACCTCTCCTCCCCCCTCTCCCCCCATCTCCTCCATGTTTCGCCCCCCCCCCCTTACTAAATCTCTACTTAGGATTACTTTACGAAATGATTAAAAAGAAAATTAAAATACTAACAATCATCACTTTACGAAACGATACAAACCCTTCATCCTCTCCCTACCCCCCTACCCCCCTCCCTAGCCCCCTTCCCCGCATGTGAAGCAGTAATCGCTTTACGTGTGCCACTAATCACGGACAGAGAACAAAGAAGAGAGGGCCGGGCTGAGACTACTGAGAGGATTTCCCCTCTAATGTCTCACCACACTAAAGCAATTAACGAGGCTCCGACTGTGGACATTTTGGCATTGATACAGCTCGGCCCCAATCCTGGAGGATTTCATTGAGTCCTCCTTCTGTCTGCCCTTGTGTTTACACTGTCCCACCGTTCCTAGACCAAACAGACGAGAGAGAGAGAGGGGGG
>NW_004798216.1:121274-125832 GCF_000002075.1 Aplysia californica | reverse complement strand
TCCAGATCCCCCCCCCCCAACCAAATCTCTCCGTCCTTCGTTCATCAAAGCGTGCCGTGCATTGCCCAGCTTCCTGCCACCGGCATGAGAAGGCTGTAGTATAGCCCCGTCGTTAGATGGCTAAGTCCACATCACCAGTCCAGTCAACTCACGGGGGAGAGGGGAGGGGGGAGAGGGAGGGAGGCAGGGTCTGTCATACCTGACATCTATTCTGTTATCTACCTTAGCCTCTTTTTATTTTTCAGTTCCTCTGCCTCTCCACTCTTTATCTCTACATCTTTCCATCCCTTCATCGCACATTGTGCGTCTCCGTGTCTATTTTGCTCTGCACCCTGTCTGTCTGTGTGTCTGTTTGCGTGGCTGTCTGTTTGTCTGTCTGAATTTTGCAGCGGCGTGACAGTATAGCATGGCATGGTGTTTTATTGCGATGTAAGATAAGATAAGATAAGATAATATAAGATAAGATAAGATACGATAAGATAAGATAAGATAAGATAAGATAAGATAAGATAATACTTTATTATTCCAGAGGAAACATTGCCTTAGCTGTACTGGACCGTAAGAACCCATGCAGGTATACTTAAAAATCTAGATTATAAATGACTCTGTTTAAAATTCAATACGAAAAGAGAAGAAAAGCTGACAAAATGTACATATCACATCAGATGCATCATTCAACCACATGCGGGAATTTAATTACACAACCTTTAGAGTTATATAGATCAGATACATACGCGAAAGAACAATACCATTGATGCTCAGTTATTGTATGTAACGATAAGATCTGATATGGCATGGAATGTCGTGGTATGGTACGATATAATACAGGAATTCTATCAATTTTTTTGGGGGGTAAGTCTTTTACGGCGATCGCAACTGAATAAGGCCATAAGGATGGGAAAGAAGACAATTTTAGAGAAGAATTTTTTTTCCGTCGCTACCCGGATTCAAACCTGGGACCTTTGAATAAGATAGAGGCGAACACCTTAACCTCTAGGCCACGAGAGCCTCCATTCTGTCAAAGAGAAAAAAGCCTCCAATTTTACAATCTATCTGCGATGATGTTTGTAAGCCACACAAAGAACTTACTAAACTTTTAAGGACGTGCCGGACACATGTTATGATCATGTCCTCTCAGCAGTTTGACCAAAGGCAATGTAGCAACACAGTCTGGGACATCATACAAATATCAGCCATACTTACTTTTTCCTTCCTCTGGTATCCTTAGGATGTCGATGGGAGGTGCAAGTTTCGGTCTTGTGCTAGGTGTGTAGCGTCTGTGATGGATATGTCGTGTTGTTCCAGGACCTTTTTAACCCAATCCAGTTAGGTCTTTCTTGGTATCAGTCATACTACTTTGCCTAATTCATCGTATGACAGTTGCTGCCTGCATTTGTAAGTTTCAGATACAGAGAATAGACTGGAAAAATCTGTCCGAACCAGGAAGTTATGCTTCAAAAACATGTGTCTTCATGTGCTATTGAATGGCCAGAACGCGTGTTCTCAGATTTTTAAAAATGATAATAGATAGCATTTGTATACCGCATATCCCCACTCGACAGCAAGCTCTATGTGCTTTACACTATAATATTATTATTACCACAGCAGACCATAGAACACTCAGAAACATTGCCCAACTTTCAGGGAAGCAAATAGTGTAAGCAGTTGATTAAGCGCTCAGACACTAACACACTGACAAGATCTTTCACTGTCTATGGCCTGGTACCCATTCCCACCTTTGGCGAAGTGAGGAAAATTCGGGTAAAGTACCTTTCCCAAGGACACAACGTCAGGCCACTGACGGAATTCGAACCCACAACCTCACGGTTGCATGTCTGAGAGCTTCATCATGATGCCACCGACGCCACTTTTTCAATTTTGTTTTTTTCCCCAGAAAGGCCAGACAACAACAACATCCATAGCTCTACAAAGAAACATGCACCTCCGTGACGTGAAAGAATGCTCGGAAATGTGCCGCAACGTTGCCCCCGGTCAGCTGATTGACATACGTGGCCGCCACGCCTCAAAGAGTTAATTTCCGACAGAGAAAATGTTAACCTCTTACAGACAGAACGAACAACATTATAAAGCTAAAACAGAACATCAAAAGCATGCAAGACAAAACAACTTTACCGAGAGAAGAAAACAAAAGCCAAAAGAAATTAGCAAACACTCAAAACTAGACATTAAAAGCATACGAAACATCCAGGAAAACGCCTCTCCTCCCCCCCCAAAAAAAGACAAAGAAGAAGAAAAACTTAGCTTGCGCAAAGTATTTAGCGACAAAAGACATAGAAAAAGATTATTAAAAAAACCAAACAGTCAAAATAATGGACATATAAATCTAGACATTAAAAGCATACGAAATATAAAAAAAACCCTTCAATCCAACAAACACTTAGCACCGGAATAAACAAAATTAAAAAAACCTAAGCAAACGTATAACAGACACACAAAGTGTACTTGACAGCACAATGCAGAATCCAGCTGCCAAAAAAGTGTCCGCTGCTTTTATTATTGCTTGTCAAGGGAGCGAAAGATATACATTTTTGAATATGAATCAGCAAATTGAACAGGCTGAATACGATATGAGTCACAATAAAATCATGTTGTATGCGTAGCAAATCAACTAGGGTGGGGGAAAAGCTCTTTAAACATTTTGAAAGAGACGAATTCATGAGGAGTCTGACATGAACAGAGATGAAAGCAGCGAAGCAAAACTTAAATCTACATCTCCACATTCGTACATGCTTGCAAAATGGCCGCAAAGCACATACGACAAGTCCTAAGATATTAAAAAATATAGGGCTTGGGTAAATGAATACTTTTCTACCTGAATCAATGCTTATGGATATTAATTTTGTACAGGGTATATAGAAGTATAAGCCTACTTTGCGTAGTCAAACATTATTTTCCCGGAGCACGTAGGCGAAATCACGCCTCTAGGCAGCTTTGGTTTGTGTATGCAAATGTGTGTGTGTGTGTGTGTGTGTGTGTGTGTGTGTGTGTGTGTGTGTGTGTGTGTGTGTGTGTAAGTGCGTGGGTATGAAATAAAGAGGGCGGGGGTGCAAAACTGACAAATGGACCCATTAAAGAAGACAAGCGGAAGGAGGACCTAATCAAATCGTAGAACAATACCCAGTAGTATTGATGCCCGGATGAACTCGTGTGATATTTGCTTTGCCCTTTCCTCTAAACTTTCCACCCTTTTTGGTTGCCCTAACCTTTGGACTGCTATCCCCCCTCCCACCCACACAGACACTAACAAAAAAGGTTATTATATTGAAACTGCAGAGTGCTAAATCTAAGATCACGAATCATAGCTATTTCGGCCAAATCCGGAGTGTTCGTTTACAGTGTGCCCTCTCCGTGTCATGTCAATGTTCACATTTTTCCGGCTTGGCTCTATGCGGGTTTCTACAGACCAACTACATGTCTGCCATTACTTCCTGACCACCCTATGAGGTACTGAATTTGTTCTGCAGTGCCGTACAAAAGGAACTTGAAAATGTATTCATTTAGAAAATCATGTTAAAGCCTTCCACTACCTACTCATTAAGCATCACTTTGAAGCGAGATAAATTCTACATTGTCTGACATATTACTAATGTTTCAAATAGATTTTACATCGTCTAACATATTACTGTTTAAATAAATTCTACAATGTCTGACGTATTAGTGTTAAAAAAAACTCTACATCGTCTAACATATCAATGTTTAAATAAATGCTATACCGCCTGGCCGATCAATGGTACATTTAAAATAAGAGAAGACCGAGATGCACTTACACAAAACCGAACTCTTAAAATCAGCTTTGGCAAACTTTTGTGAACTCAGAGAAACTCAAAAGAGTGTTTGCGCCTAAATTAAGAAGCATCAGCAATTAGTGGAATGGACATGTGTTGCATATCAATGTAGGGACAATTATGTTTCTACTATAAAAACTGTTTTGTTATGACAGTTTAAAACAGATTGGACGATAGTGAAGTCACAAATAGTACGTTAGAAAATTGCGCTCATAGTAGTTTGTATAGGAGCCACTGGCGTCGTGTAGAGTACGCGGTCCTTTGCTGTCGACACCCTCTTATTCAGACTGACAGACAGCACACTCACATCTATAATTGCCCACTGATTATTTCACTTCCAGTGATTGAAAGAAGATCCCCAAAATTATCTTTCTACATTAGTTAATCTGAATATATCTAAATCCAACACATCTTCGTCTTGTTCTGAACTTTTCCAGACTTTAGACGTTGCTTTTCACATCTTTCTGCAACCAAAGAAACTCTCTGTCTCTTGCCATTATACCTGCCTGAGTTCTTATTCAAGAAATACACGAACATATTTCGATGAGACAATTTGAACACAAGTTGTAGGAGATAAGAGGGCGCCACTGGTAAGTCCTATTGTTTTTCTCGCCTTTTTTGTTTCGCTCTGTCTACTTTATTTTTTCTTGTACTTAATAACGACTAGAATGTCGATGCGCTTCTCTTACCCGCACCCCTCCCTCCCTGCACACACACACACACACACACACACACACACACACACACACAAG
>NW_004798216.1:117116-118694 GCF_000002075.1 Aplysia californica | reverse complement strand
TCTCCCTCCCCCTCCAACCATTGATATGGAATGTTCTTTTTTGGCCCCCAATCCTCGCCGGCTTTTTAATCGAATTTTCATGAACGGAGCGCTTTACTGACTCTTACAGGCTATTCAAAATAAAAGCAAATTATCCGAAGATCGGCTTAGGCTGCGACAAACACAATGATTAGATCCCGCCGACTCCCCATCTCGCCGATTCCTCGGCCCAGTCCCTCTCTTTTCTTCTCCATTATTTCTTCTCCGCGGAGCGGAAATGAAAACAGAGTATGAAAGACCATTGCGGGCTCTTTATTGCCCTATAAGGTGTCGTATTAGCGGTTTTTTAGCCCTTCAACCGGGCTTACAACGTTAGGTCTTTGTCCAGGACTTGTTCAAAACTCATAGCAGCCCGCCGGGGGCTGAAAAGCCAGGGCCCAGCACAAAAGCCAAAGGGGTGGGAGGGAAAAAATCTGCATTCTGTCAGCTGAAATGCGTTACAAGGTCTTCAGATTTTGTTTTAGAACCGCACAAAAGCCAGCCGCTCGACTCCTGTGTGTGTGTCTCACTGAAATGTTCCCCAGTCTGAATGGTACAGGCGTAAAAACCGCACAATGTAAAGCTGGAGAGAGAAAAACTTAACTGTAATGTGTGAATTGCCATAAGCAACGGGCCTACGATACCTCGGCGCTCGGTCTGAATTGTCTCCGTCAGATTTTGAAGTTTTTGCTTTTTAAGGCTTGTGAGCACAGTATTTTTTTAAGGCCACAATTAATGATCTTGTATGAAGAAATGGCGGGGGAAAAGTTTCCACACAATTTTGCGCTTTGCGGCATTCCAAAACAGGCGTTCCAAATCAACGGGCAATTTAACTGCTCGTAAATAATTTCATCATAACTTTTCGGGAAACCGCCCAAGCTTGGGAAAAAACAGGCCAATCTGGGCTCCTTGATGACCGCCGATCTGGCGGAGGGAGACAGAGCGTTACTTTATCGTCTGCTTCAGCTTGTCTACCCCCTTACCCTCCCACCCCTACACCCCCACACACCCCCACACACCCCCACACACCTCCACACACCCCCACACACCCCACCCCTCGTCTCCGCCCCCTCCCGCCATTCCGAAGTGTCACACCTGCCTCATCTCGTCTGATCGTCAGATGATGTGACATGGCCTGCTGAAATCTTTTATTGTCAATTACAGTCAAACCTGCTCTAACGACCACCTGTTCAAGACGCTCCGCTGTACAAACGACCACTTCCCACTACCCCCTTGCACGTTCCTACATGTATATCACCACAATACTGAACACTATCTAAGAAGACAACCTACTCTGTCTAAGACGCACACTTTTCTCCATAAACAAGATGGCGATTTTCTGCCTTCTTTTTCTGGAATTTAAAATAAGTGGCCGAGTGTGTCTTACCCTCCAAATCAGCCGGGGTAGGGAGCGATTCTTAAAAGTGCAGTAAAATCTTACTTGTCGTTAGCATGGCACAAGACAAAAAAAATTTACGTTCCTTCTAGACACAATGTGAAGTTTTTCTTCGCTTTAGTTACAGTTATACGGTGTTTGCAACACATAATAATAATAATAAT
>NW_004798216.1:113582-115471 GCF_000002075.1 Aplysia californica | reverse complement strand
AGAGAGAGAGAGAGAGAGAGAGAGAGAGAAAACCAGTAGCGCCCTCCAACCACTCTCGCCGTGGGATCTTACCCCTGGACCCCTGTGTCGGTGTCCGTTCCCAAGGAGGAAGTGTCGTAAAGCCTGGTATGTGATTGTGATTGTCAGGGATTGTCACTGGTGCTACTCTCATGATTGCCGATAGACCTACCGCTGGGAATTTCTCGTTCTAAAAATACCACCGAATCCAGGAGGATAATATATACAGAGAATGAAACATATCGTGACGGTGGAAACATTTCGTTTGACAAGAGATACGCAATACGATACCGTACCGAAATGATACCGTCAAGATAGCTGATGGTTGCTTGAATTAATTTGTTCTTTGTATTTGTATCATCTCTCTCATCCTCTCCCCCCTCTCTGTCTTTCCCATCCCCCCCTCTCTCTCTCCCTCTCTCTCTCTGTCTCTCTCTCGTTCTCTTTTTCTCCACCCCTCCCTCCCTCTCTCCCTCTGCCTCTCCGTCTCTGTCTCTGTCTCCCCCCCTCTCTCTCTCTCTCTGTCTCTCTCTCTCTCTGTCTCTCTCTCTCTCTCCGCCCTTTCTCCTTCTAACTACATGTATCTATCTCTCCCCATTCCCAGCCATCTTACTCACCAGGTTACAGAACGTCCCAGATACCACAATTAAGATTCCTCAGATCTCTTTCTCTCTATTTCTTTCTTTCCCTCTCTTCCACCCCCTCTCTCTCTTTCTATGTCTTACTGTCTATCTGTCTATCTGTCTATCTGTCTCTCTAGCTAGCCCTCATCGTCTATCTTTTCACCTATTCCCCCCTCTCCATCTCTGCTCTAAGTCTATGCCTCTGCCTTTCTCTTTCTTTCTCTTTGCCTTTGTCTTTCTCTCCCCCCCCTCTCTCTCTCTGTGCCTCTGTCTGTGTCTCACTTTATCTCCCCCTCCCCCCTCCCCCAACTCACCGACGCGGCTCTGTCGGGGTTAATGTTTTACACTTTTATTCGACAAATCGGATGCGCCTGATCGTGTTGTAGCGATTGAATCAGACAAGCCTAGCTCTGTGCATAATTTGAGTGCGAGACTTCATGCAGTTTGGACCCACAGGATTCTCTTCCCTAGATTTTCCTCCCTTTTCACTAATTTAAAAACAAGTATATTTTGTAATGCTGTGATTACATTTTGAAGGACCGTAGCTTTTGTAATTCAAAATAATATTATTAATTTAAAACCATGAATAGAAATCGACCATGACAACGGCCGGAAACATTGAGTTACGATATTTTGGTACTAGAAGCTCATGGTCGGCACCCCAATGCCATTTCATTTTTAGTTTTTTAAAAAGATCACTTGAACTCGTATCATTAATAATCTCTTAAAAAAAAATAATGCATAATTCTTGATGCACCTCGCCCAATTTTTGAAAATAGATTGCTCCGGTTTCTATTCTGTGGTATTCATCGCTTGTGCTCTAGAAATGTTTTGTCCAAATTCAAAATGTTTATTGAAAAAGCTATGACTAATGAATACATGGTGTGGGTACAGTTGTTAAAAGAGTGAACAGTTTTATTTCTCTTTCATGAAAAAAAAAAATTGCTCTCTCGGCTTAAAACAGTTGTACATCTTGTCAACGACATTCAAAGTGAATCAAAGTGTTGCCTCTAACCCTTCTACCAACAACAACAACAACAACAACAACAACAACAACAACAACAACAACAACAATAACAACAACAACAACAACAACAGCAGCAAAAACAAAAACAACAACATCCTCTCTTTGAGGTGGATTCAGGGATGTTGGACTGCCTCACTCGCTACCCAAGAGAGGCGGTGGCCCTGGCGAAGAGCCCGCTTTCGGGGCTCCAAACTTTTCGAACGGGTAGGCTACCACACACA
>NW_004798216.1:109495-112536 GCF_000002075.1 Aplysia californica | reverse complement strand
CACCCCACCCCTACCCCTCAAATTCACATACCAGGCTCCCCTCAAATGAGACACCGAGCTCACAGAGCGGGCGTGGACTGTCACAAGCATGCCAGCCCCCCTCCCCTCCCCTCCCCCTCCCTATTGCGACAAATCCGAAGCTAAACGGACTTTTGGCTCTGAGAGTTAATCTTGTGTTGCTTTCCCTCTGCCTATTGTTTGACTTAGCAGCGGCCGCGCAGAGCCGGGAGATGCAAATGACTTGGCTCGATCGTGCCTCGAGGGTGGCGGAACATCTCCGCGAGACTGAGCTAATCCATCCCCAAATAAGTCAAAATTATGTTACACGCAACCATAGACTTTGTGCTAGAATAGTGTCCTAGATCACGCATTCTGACGTAGTTCCCCTTCCTCATGGAGCGCTCAATTAAAATTTATTACGTCAGTGGGCTAGTGGTATACAGCCTCTCGGACTCGCAATCCAACCGCAGGGTCGTGGGTTCGAATCCCGTCAGGGGCCCGACGTTGTGTCCTTGGGAAAGACACTTTACACGAATTTTGATAACTTCACTCAGATGGGAATTGGTGGGTACCTGGCAATAGACAGCGAAAGGTTTTGTCAGTTTGTTAGTGTTTGAGGACGTGAAATCTGCTGGTTGCACTGTATGCTTCCTGAGAAGCAGAGAATGTTTCTAAGTGGTCTAGGGACTGCTGGGGATAATAATACAAATGTAGTTTTAAAGCGTACTGGACTAAAGTGAGACCAGGAGACTGCTGTCTTGTCCTTCCTTTGGATGTCATGGCGCGCATCATGGTGCTTTAAAGAGAGGCAACAGCGGCGGCCATGAATATGTGCGTTCTAGAAGTACAAATCTATGCCCGGAACTAAGTCAGTTTGTTAGTACAATGTACTTCTATTCTAGTTTTCTAGCATCTCGTTGGTACGCTGCTCGACTATAATGTATTTTGATAGCATAGTGACTTCAGTTGGTATTATGATGGGAGGAGTATTGTTTGGGTGGCGCAGGTTTGAATTCACTAAAAGGTACTCTTGGCTTTGAATTGATTGGGAAGTTTACAGAGCTCTCCACGAATTTTGCTCGGGTCTTGTTTGAGATGAGCGTTTTACTCAGAGGTCCTGCCCCTCACCTTATTATGTTGAACCGGGTGTAATAAACACTAAATACAATTATTATTTCAGGTCTTTACGATCTATTCTTTCTTGAGGAACAGATCATGTGCTGTCATCATCATCGCCTCTCTCACCCCGGACCAGGTAACGGACTACAGGCAACTACTCTCCATATCCACTTTTCCCTATCCTGGGCCAGTCTTTTATCGTTATTGCACGTATTTCCACGTTTCTGTACATTGTTCTCTGTGACTGATCTCCAGGTTCCACGTGGTCTTCATCTTGATAACTCACCCTGTGGGTTCCAATTTGATGCACTGTTATGGGATTGATTGTAGATGTTGCTCTCCCCGTCTATACAATCTAGTTCATTACAGAGTCGGGCAGCTCCAATCTACGCCTGTCATGTCCAGCTATGTTGGGACAGATACAAAACCCCAGCAGACAGACGGAGATTATCATCCAGTGCCAGATCTGCGACAGACATCGGCGATCATGGTTCTCCATTCATTCCTTTGCTCGGATGCTCTTAAAAAAGCTACGTTTCCCTGATTTTTTCCCCGTTACCCATTTGTTTAGGTTCCCTTAAAAGGTTGCTCTGGGGCCTACCCCTGCCTCGTTTGCCTTCAGTTTACCCAGTGAGAGCTAGATATTTAAGACCCTTATGTCTCTTCAGGAGTCCCCAAAACTGCATTTGTCGTTTCCTGATGGTTTTTAACAGTGAGCTTCATCAAGCACCACCTCATTTGATTTATTTTCCTTCTCTATATTCTCTGCAGTCTCCTAAGAAACCACATTTCTGTTGTTTCTATTTTATTTTCACTGTCGATTAAAACCCCCATCCATTCTTGGGGATTGAACTCGTGTCTTCTGGTTGTGAAGGTGAAGCTGCTATCCACTCTACCAGGGACGCTAGTTTAGTACAGCGTACTGTACTGTAGTGCACGACCAATGAATCATCGTAACGAGGAGGGTTTGCCATTCATTGTTGAAGAGTATAAAACATGTGAAGACTTGGACAACGTTTTGACAAATTTATGGCACTTAAAAAAGACGTTCAACGTCCCACCCGTGGAGTTTCTTCGGGAAAAAAGGCTATAATAATGAAGAGCAAAGTAAGGGAAAATGTACTATCGTGACGGTACGGTCTGTGACATTCAGGGTTTCGAAAAAAATCGGACAGAGGTAGAACCGACGTCTGTGTTGTAGGGACTAGGCTCTCAACCGTTGAAAGCGAAAGACGAGAGTGCAATTTCTACCTTGGGAGATCTATCTCATCTCATTCTCTCCGTCTTTTTCAGTTGGGTTACTGCATCTCGTTCCTTTGAATACGGCTCATGAAAAGCAGGCTTTAAACAGCCTGCCCCCCCCCCCCCAAATTATTATCTGCTTTAAGTCTTTTTTTAATCAAGGAAACTTTATTGATCAAATGAGTAATTTATATGATGTGATGCAGACCAATGGCCTTAAGCACTGAATAAACTTACTTACTCTGTAAGACGATCAGCTTTAAGTCAATGCCGAGACGAAGCATAGGCAGTTATTTATTCTAACACACACCTACTTTTGACTTTAGTTTTCAACTTTTGTAAAGCCAGCTCCCAATTGTGCACACTTAGGAGACAAAACTATTGATACCCCCCTCCTACATCTACTTCCAAGCCAGGCATTAAACAACATCTGTCACTCTCAGGGTAGTCCCCGCCGCCCATCAAATATAAATCGTCGCTAGAACTTAGAGCATGTATCAGGATACCATTGAGCTTCAATCAGAATACTGAGTATGTATCAAGCTTAACATTATTGTTGTTTATATTACTGTTTATTTATATTATCCATGTGACTCTGAGCCTGTTTGTGAGTGCAAACATACTGCGTGTGTTTGCATGTGTGTGTGTGTGTGTTTGTGTGTGTGCGTGCGCGTGTGTGT
>NW_004798216.1:107295-108301 GCF_000002075.1 Aplysia californica | reverse complement strand
TACGATGATGATGATGATGATGATGATGATGGTGTATTGATGTCGTTGGTGTTCTTTCTACTACTCCTTCTAATGTGTACATCTGACTGAAACGTGTGTGTTTGCTTCCGCTGCTTCTACTGAGCTGTGGATGCCGTTATTGCTGCTGCTTAACACTATTCGTACGTCGTGTTTTACTATGGTATCCATACGACGAGGATAACTCTGTTCAGTGCCACCACTTTCCAAATAGGAAATGTACTAGTTAATCTGATCAGTACGCTTTGCATAGCAGTCTGTCAAAACGATTTTTTGAGAAATACTGAAAGTTTCAAAGAGATCTTCGCACTAGAAGTATTCTAAAACGAAAAGAATACAACCCCTGGGCATATGGATAGGGTTACGTTAAGGCTGATGCTGCTACTGCTGGTGCTGGTAGTGGTGTTGATGTGGGGTTTGCTACAGGTGCTGGAGTTGCTGTTCCTGTTCCTGCTAAAGCTAATGCTTCTGCTTTTGCTGTTGTTGGTGCTGTTGGTATTGCTTTTTAAAAATTGTTTTTTTTCTACTGCTGTTGGCGTCCTTCTTCTTCTTTTACTGTTTTTTTTTCTACTTATGCTTTTGCTGTGTTGTTGGTGCTGACAGTTGCTTCTTTTATTGTTTTTTTCCACTGCTGCTTTTGCTGTTGTTGGTGCTGTTGCTGTTACTGTTTAAAAAATGTTTTTACCACTGCTGCTTATGCTGCTGTTGATGTCGTTGCTTCTTCTTTTATTGCTTTTTTTCTACTGCTGTTTTTGGTGTTGTTGGTGCTGTTGCTCCTTATTTCATTGTTGTTGTTTTTTCTACTACTGCTGCTTTTGTTGCTGCTGAAGCTAACGCTTTGAAGGCGACATTAACAAGAAAGGGGCGGAAACATGTAACAGCAACTGGCGAAACTTTGAACTAAACGGGCAGTGAGAGACAGTGATGGATGGCTGTCTCTTACCTGTGGACTGTCTGTCTGTCTGCCTGCTTGCCTGCCTGCCTGCCT
>NW_004798216.1:105309-106535 GCF_000002075.1 Aplysia californica | reverse complement strand
GAAGGTGGGAGGAGGAGCAAAGGGTGGTGATGTCTATTCAGTCAGTTGTCGGCCCTGATCTGCATTTTTGCCTCCGACTCGAACATTTCAGTGGCTTTTTGCTTCAGTGAGCCAAACTAAACACAAGAGAAGAGCAAACAACAGAGCGTTTTGTGGAGCGTTTTGTGGCGGCGATAGAGGAACAGTGATGGCTGTCGTCTGGGGCCTCGGTGAAATAATGTGTCTTGTGAGCACATAGGTAGACCTTCCAGTTGTAATGACAGCTTTTAAAGTTTCACTAAGAGCTTTACGCAACTGATTGCAACATAATTAGGGTCAGATACGTGTCGAACGAAGGTTAGAGGTGTTACAAGTGAGCACGATAGACCTTATACTTATTGTTTTAGAGACACCTTTTAGAGTTTTAGTAAGAGTTTTACGTCACTTGCAACACAATTAGGGTCAGATAAGTGTGGAAAGAAGGTTAGAGGTTTTACAAGAGAGCAACAAACTATACCAAAATGAAGGAGAGGAGATAAGGGGAATAGAGGCGTTTGATAGGAAAGATGGTGCAAGCCTCACCAGAGCACCTACCAAATCACCAACGTGACAGTTTTAATTAGGTTTTGTGCTTCTATTATTCCTATTATATTATTTATAATCTTGTAATAGACAAGTTTTGTGTGCCATCGCCGATGCTCCTTCTTTCGTAACAAAAATCTATTGTCTTTGTCTGCAGTCCTCCGTTTCTTTGTATTTTATTCTTTAGCACGTTTATTACCTATTTGTGTTGAAGGAGTCGTAAAAATTACTAAAAACTAAACTAAGGACACGTTTGAAATATGAGGAAATCGAAGAGATTACATGAATAACTTACTAGAAGTGACAGTTTTGTGATCTATTGATGAAGTCGACGTGGTTGAAAGTTGAAGGCTGAACATAATATGATGTGGTCTATTGTGTTTGTAACCCACACATGCATACGAAACCTCATACACATGAACATAATTACATAAACGTTCTCAATCACACACCCACACCCACACATATACACACATACACACATACATGTACACCAACGCACACACACATACACACATTAATACATACAAACATACATACTCAAACGGTCATAATACTCAAACACACAAACACTTATACAGACAAACATACATTCACAATCATACACACACGCACGGCACACACACACACTCACTCACACACACACACACACACACACTCACACA
>NW_004798216.1:98901-103548 GCF_000002075.1 Aplysia californica | reverse complement strand
CTCTCTCTCTCTCTCTCTCTCTCTCTCTCTCTCTCTCTCTCTCTCTCTCTCACACACACACACACACTCTCTCTCTCTCTCTCAGTCTTTCTTTATTGCATATACAGCAATTAAAAATTGTTTAGCATCTCTTAATTTCCAAAGTTGTGTTACTAAAGTAGTTTTTCGCAATCAATTCTGTGAAATTACACTCTAAACTATGTATGCAAAACGATGAAAGTCATAAGTATGAACAAATTAGTTAAATTTTTTGGGCTACAAAAGATTCTTAATTTTGGGGTTTTGCCAGCTGGCAGCGTTTATCAAGTGTAGTTAGGTCAGCTCCACTTCTTCAGGCGCAGCTCTGACAGTACTCCGGGGTGTATGGCGTGGCGATCAGTTACTTTTTAGTTTTAGTAAGGTTTTACGGCGCTCGCAACTGCAAAAGGTCATATGAGCGCCAATGGGTGGATGTCAACAGAGAAGTTCGAACGATAAATCAGGCTTACTCTGCTCACCTCTCTAGCTTAAACAGTACAAAAGCTGCTTCGACTATCAAGGCACCCCGGAAATAGCAGTTCACAAGAGAGTGACAAAACACAAAAGAAGTAGAGGGGAAATTACGATAATACGGATGAGAAAAGAAAAAGCAGCAGTTCCCCAGGTCAGGCAGTTTGCCATTGTACGCAAAAGACAGGAGGGGAGGGGGGGTTCGATTCCCGTGTATGGGGAATTTGGATTTGTATCTCCAACATTCTGCTGGGACAAATATCATCCAGTATCATCGAATCTTTTTTCCTGAAGTATCTCTAAACGGCTAAATGGGCTGTGGGAGGAAGGATCAAAGTAACACGTCTCCTAAATGAAGCTCTAGCTTAAAGAAAAATGAAAGAATATATACATGAATAAATACGTAAATAAACAAACAAATAAGTCAATAAACAGATAAAATATAAATAAGTAAATACATAAATAAATAAATAAATAAATAAATAAATAAACAAACAAACAAACAAACAAATAAATAAATAAATAAATAAATAAATAAATAAATAAATAAATAAATAAATAAATAAATAAATTGTTGTTCATAAACGACACCCTTTTTGGATTGGACAGCCTTTGTGGAATTGGCTAGGTCTTAATACCCGTACTGTTTAACTTTAGGTAATGGAGACTACCCTGCCCCCCCCCCCTGCCCAAAAGTGCCCGCTGTTACTTTTAAGGTAAATCAATTAGGATTGGACAATTTTATTGGCGACTAACACCGTCTTAATGCCAGCACTGTTTCGCTTTTGCCACGTTTCTATACCTGCTTTTATTTTTTGTATTGATGATTAATTCATAATCACAACAGCCCAATGACATGAATGTCGGACCCATCAACCACTCCTATCCTCCCACAGTGACGTCAAAATACCATGTTACGTTTTCGCTGACACACGGCTGTTGCCTCAGGGCTTAAAGTAACTGTCTAGTGTTAATTAAGCGATTTATTTTTTTAAAGGTGTGACTGATGAATCATTTACGCACCTATTAGAGACGTGACGAAAGAGCTCATTGTGGTGCAATCATCTCATCGTCATCATCATCCGGTGCCTTGCCAACTAGCGTGGGCAATCATGGACCTCCACTTTACTCTGTCTTGCGTTGCAGCGATGATGTCTGTTGTTCTTGCTGTTTCTAGCCATGATGTCAACTTTTCCAGTATCTTTTTCCTCTGTCTGCCGCTGTCTCTCTTTCCATCAAACTTGCCTGTTGTTATAATATTATTATTCTCCAATGTTTCTTTCCGCATTTTGTGTCAAAAGAACTTTTTCTGTCGCTTTCGTGTATATTGTCATAAGCTGTTGTCTGCAATTTCCTTCAATCAAGACTTCTTCACTTGTTTTTCTACCTGTCCATGGGCTATGCAGCATGCATCTTATGACCCATGTCTCTGTCACCTTAGTTGTTCTTTCCATTCATCTACCAATGTTTAAAAAACATTACACTACAACAGTATACAAATGCGCCTTTCAGTCTGTTTCCGGAGCGGTATTAAATTACTGTTGAACCAGCTCTAACGGCCACCAGTTCACGACCATCAACTGTACAAACGAACAATTCCTAGTCTCCCCTGTGGTCTTTCTGTATCATAATTGCGCTGCCCAAGACGTCCACCTGTCTGAGACATCCACTTTTTCTCCTCGATAACGGCCAATGTCTCTCATCGACCACCACTGGCGGAAGAGAGCCACATCTTCTGTCGTTTTAGTTTTAGTAAGGTTTTACGGCTCTCGCAACTGCAAAAGGTCATATGAGCGCCAAGGGATGGATGTCAACAGAGAAGTTCAAATGGGGAATCAGGCTTACTCTGCTCACCTCTCTAGCCTCATCAGCACGAAGTCTGCTTCGACTATCAAGGTACCCCGGAAATAGCAGTTCACAAGAGAGTGACAAACATACAAAAGAAGTAGAGGTAAAATGACGATAGTAAGGATGAGGTAAGAAAAAGCAGTAGTCCCCCTATGTTGTTCCGGCACAGTATGAGACTGACATTGATAAATCAACCCATTTACTACCGTGTATAAGCACATGTTAATATCCCTCCTTTGGGAATGACTTAAAGACAACTTCAGTCAGTAGCCCTGTCCTGGTTTGGGGGGGGGGGGGTTCATTCATTTATAGAGGCATCACCCATTCATGTCCAGATGCTGTTTTAATTGGCGAGGAGAAAACTAGTTGTCTTAGACCTCTTGAAAACTGTCTGTAATGTAATCTTTAAAAAACAGGCAAAGGGGTGGGGGGCTAGAGTTATTAATATCATCTTAAAGCTGGTTCACTAGTCTTGCATTAGGCAAAAAAATGCCCATCTGTCTTGAATAGAAGTCAAGATATTAGTGATTGAAGGAGGTGGGGGGTTGCCAGGAGGGAGAGGTAAAATTAACGAAAAAAAAGCTTCTAAAGTTTGCTGATTTCCATCGCTTTAGAGTCCTTGAAGCTGAAAATTTACTATTTTTTGGTGCCTCAAATCAATGATTTTTCAGTAAAATCAACACAGAAATGTGTTTTAAATGTATATGAAAGGTGTTGAGCCAAACAAAAAAAAAAAAGAAAAAAAGAAAAATCGAAATACAATTTCGAAACGCCTAGAAAAATGACGTTTTTTTTTCTCTTTGATTTCATTATTTTGACGAGCGCCTGATTCCACCACGATGCCTCACATATACCAACAATCACAATCAAGACTGATCCATTCTTTGACAAGACTCCGGACTCGTTTGCGTCGGTGGTGTAGCGGTTAGGGACTGCGCCGTTGCACACACCATATCCTGAGTCGATTCCCTTGTGGGGGTGAATTTTTGTCGTGTACCTCGATATTTTTGCTGCAACATGTAATCCCTCTCAGCTTGGATTGACCCTGCCAGCTAGGGTCGTTGGCCACCTCCTACAATATGATTCAAATTGAGTGTCCATGGGGCTTTCTTTAATTGAAACACATACATTATTCCCTCCGCCCCCCCCCCCCCAAAGAAGAACAAGACAACAAAAACAAACAAACAAAAAGCCCCAAAACAAAACCCCCAAAATGAAAACAAAACATAAAAAACCCCCAAAAAACAAACTACCCCCCCCTAAACAACAACAACCCCCCCAACCCCCCCAACCCCCCCCAAGCACCCCCAGAAATAAAACAAAAATCATAAAACTGAACACTTCGAGACTTCTGTGCGTCTCGATCTTACCCCAAAGCACCATATCTATAGGCACACCCTTATGGGGGGCGTTTTATGCTTTTTAATTTTTAAATTCTGCCTTTTACGAGATCTAAACCGTTTTGTATTTTCTTGAAACGAAATTAATTGCTCGGCAACGGGATTAAAACAAAATTAAATTGAAAATAAAAACCGAACAAAAAACTCATCACGCTCTTAGGAAAGCGACAGCAAAAACTAATAATCCAAGAATTATCTTCTGGTCTGTTGCTGGAATGGCCCCAGAAAGTCTACAAGGATTCCAAAAGTTGGGCCTGCATTCAATACAAACCAGGTTTTTACAGTCTTAGCAACGACCAATTCTTCAAGTGTCAATTCAGTTTTATTGTTGCGTGTAAGTTTTACGTCGGAAAGATGCCTGCAATGGAGCATTTATCGTTTTTATCCGTCTCGAAAAATACTTTCTCCTCCCCCCTCCCCTAAAAAAAAGAACAAAAAATATGCCCACCTCAATTGAGGGTTTCAAGCTGAGAGAGCACTGAATAAGTGAATAAGTCACGGCTTCGCCGAAACGTATCGAACCTCACATGTGACAGTGCTTAAACGGCGTGATCCGACTCTTTGAGCTGAGAAGGGTCGTATATAACAGAGGTAACGACCCGAAATGCCTGAAATCTATCGCTGTTTGAGAGAGAAAGAGAGACAGAGAAGATTGAGAGAGCGAGCGAACGAGAGAGAGAGAGAGAGAGAGAGAGAGAGAGAGAGAGAGAGAGAGAGAGAGAGAGAGAGAGAGAGGTGAGGGTAGGGAAGGGGGAGAATCATATTAACTCAGAGTTCATAGGCACCACTGTTTATTCTGTTTTGCCTCTAAAGGCATTGATACAGAGGGTAAAGACCATCAGTTATTCCTGTCTTGATTCATAGCCCGGGGTGTGTGTATGTGTGTGTGTGTGTGTGTGTGTGTGTGTGT
>NW_004798216.1:97549-98801 GCF_000002075.1 Aplysia californica | reverse complement strand
AGGAAGGAGGTTTGGGAGTGAGAGGGGGGGGCGTAGTCTAGACGTGCGAAGCATGAACAAGAGACAGAAAAGTTTAGCTCTAGCCACACGCAGCATCCATACTAAACCACCGGAGACATTTTTGGCGTGGACGAGAATGGCGTCTGTGGTATGCTGGCATGCTGGTTAGGCCCGTCGCTGTGGCAGGCTAAAGGTGTGAGTTCGAATCCACTTCCGTAAGGCAAGCAGCCCACGTCACATATGATTTAGAATAACATGTCAATGGGGGTTTGACTCATTTACAAAACATTCTGGTCTCGGTTGGATGAAAACGAGGGAGTCACACAGTTTTGTGAAATAGCAAAATTATGGTACGCCCATATCAACATTGTTAAGTTATTTGGTCGCTTTTAAGCACACGTGGACTATCTCGAAAAATGATGTTTTGAGAAAATCGAAGTTAAAGTTTCTGGACCTTTTTCAGTTTCTTTAAGAGCCAAGGAGAATTTCTCTATAACCAAACAAATACACACCAATGAAACCAAACTTCTCCTATATGTAGGGCAATGCCCACTTTTGGTGTAGGTCAAGATTTCTGGAAACCTCGAAATCTGGATTAGCCCGCTTGTCCTTAAAAGCGACTATTTAAGAGGCGGCACCTCCGAGTTTTTAACGTCCATCTCCGAAAGGATCGAGCCAAGTGGGAACTTTGTGTAAAGTGCCTTTCCCAAAGACACATAGTTTAATTGTGTTTCGACTATTTGTCGTACCCATAGACTTGTGCTATAGTGTTCAGCACCGCGTTCTCTAGCGTAATTCCGGTTCATCGTGAAGCACACCATTTGACTCCATTTAGAGCCTGATGAAGGGTGATTAAGGAAAGGTTGCACGCACAATCCACAAAGTGAGACTGATGTTTTCCCTTCACTTGCCCGCCTATAGTGCGCACCATGCAGCGCAGCGAAGTTTTTCTAGAGTGCAAAGAGCACCGACCATGACCGTACTCAGTTGAGGATGATAATATTGTTGTTATGACTGTAGTCAAAGATCGTACATAACGAGACAGTTCACTCCTCTCTTTGAGTCAATTAAAAAAGTATCCTCAAAATCTGGTGGCGCCCTCTTCGAAAAAGTGCGGACTTTGCGAACAGACTTACACTATACGTGTGAAAAACAATAAAAGTGAAACAAACAAACTGTGCTATTCCTATTCTTCTTCTGGAAAAACGAAAGAAAGCTTCAAAACAAAGACTTTAGTGCCATTTGAACCAAA